>NC_085140.1:338495026-338795026 GCF_024139115.2 Armigeres subalbatus
GGCATCAGATATTTTTAACTGCTATGGTCAGAACTCGTTATCTTTTAACTTACACTTTACTTTGTTTCTAAGAAGTTGACTAATAATCGGTTACACCGAGCATGTGACAAGCATCAAGACATAGCCGCTGACATCATTGAAACGCAGTATGGAAAAAAATGTGCCCGGGCATCCTGGCTACTATCTGGTGAAGGACTAAACAATAGGATGTCAGTAGCCTACCTACACCGATCTATGTTCAATTAGCTCTACGAATGGTTTTAAATTTCCATCATCCGAGCTACCGAACTGCATGAAATGCTTGTAGAATAGATTTAATGTATCCGAGGCATGAAAACTAAATTAAAGAAGACCATCTTGAACGATTTTGTTATCCGACTTCCATACTGTCGGTAAGGGTGCTGGCTCATTCTCACCCCCACCCCGATAACGGTACCGGATTATGGGTTTTCTTAGCTTGCGGTGGCTGATTATAGGGTAAGAGTATAATATGCCCCTCAAGGCAACTCCTGATAACTTTGACTTTTCAACGCAATTTATGCAAACTTTGTGTTATTTGGTAGTCCAGGAGGTCGCAAATGCATTGCCCAGTAGTTATAAAGGTGTTCGGTTCCTCAGTGCAAATATGTTGGGGCTGATAGATCATCATATTTGATGAAAAATTGTTCTACGCATATCTCAAATCTCAAAGACTACTGAGTTACCCTATTTTTTACTGTTTCGTACATAACTGCCTTAAATTGATCATAACTCTGAAATTATGCTAAATAACCTAAAGTACTATCTCCATTTGTTTAGAAATTTTCTATGTATGCTGCCTTTAACTACGGAAAATTAGCTTTTATAACATTTGAGAAGCGAAATGTGAAAAATTGGTATCATTCTAATGGTTTTCCTTAATTTTCCGATAAAATACGTAGTTATGTGCACGGTTTGGTTGACCAAAACATACCTTTTGAAATACTCTACCACTCTGTCTTTGATCCCAACTTCCTATCTCGTTTCAATTCGCTGCAATTTCAATAATAACATATCATGTTGTGTCCTGAATTAACAGTTCACAAAATCACGAAGTAGAACCACTGTGCTAATGTTGAGTCTCTATGCACCACGCACAGCACACTTGATCATCGCGGAATGTCTAGTACTGTGGCGGTTCGCATGTTACGACGGAGACAAGTATGCAAGGGCAATGGAAACGATGAAACCATCTTCCAAAAACTGATGAACAAGTTAATGTTAATTATGATTTCAGTATGTTCAATGGAGGATTGAATTGTTATTGGGATTTCATAGCAATTAATGCCACATTCGAAAGGGTCATTGGATTAATCATCAATTATTATATAAGACGAGTTTTAACCCATTGAATTCCACCACTTCCACCATTAAGTGGTGGAATTCAATGGGATTTAAAACTCGCCTTATGACAAGTGAAGACATTTCACTAAAAGCACAAAATAGTTTTTCAATTAAAAATTAAGGATTTTCAGCAGGAAACGAAATAAAATATTTTCACACAAATCGATGAAAGTGTGGAATTACACAAATTGTTCTTCATTGATGAGCTTTTCCGAGTTCTTTCATTTGAAACAATATTTGGATATTCTTTGAAAAGTATGAGCATTAGAATAAATATCTTGGCAAACTGGTATTTCCTTTAACAATATGAAGATTCCTGTATTTTTTTAACTCAATAGTTAATAAGTGAAATTAATAGTTTATCACACATTTATTGTGTTAAAAATTAATTTGTTAACTCGTTATTGTGTAGTTTCGATAATTTTCAAATTGTTAAATTACCAATTCATTAGTTCCTTAATTCAATAATCCGTTAATATGGCTAATAGGATAACTGACAGAAGAAATGAAAATTAACTTGCTATCCGATAATTCGTCATATCTTCGTGAATTTGTTAATTCGTTTATTCTTCATTTATTATTTCTCTAATTCCTGGACTCGTAAATAACTCTTAATTTTCTCTTGCAACTAATCCAGAATTTATCCGGTTATCTTTCAGGCATACCTCCGGAAAACTTTTGAAAATGCCTTCGAACTTTTTAAAGGATGTCCTGAAAAATTTCTACTAGAACTCTGCTGAAATTGTTCTGAAATTCCTTCCAGATTTTCTTAAGAAATGCCTTATGATATAATCACGTATTCCTTCTGCAATTCCATCGGAAATTTCTCAAGAGTTTGCCTTCAAATTCTTAGAAAATCCACCCCAAAGAACTACCAGGAAGTCTTTGGAAAATTGCCCCAAGGATTCTCCTGAAATTCCCTAAGGAATTCTCCACATATTATGGATTTCGTATGAAATACTTTCAAAAATCTTCTGGAAATGTATTATTTAATTCCTATATTTACAGAAATTGTTCCGAAACTCCCACGGAATTTCTCTCTACCCCAAAATCCACTGAAATTACCCAACGAACTCCTCAAAATTCCTCCAAAACATTTTCATAAAATTTCGCAAGGAATTTACAGGAAATTTTGCCAGAAGATCCACCGAAATTCTACCAAACATTCTTCCGAGACTGCCAATGACAACTTTTAATGAATCTGACGAAATCCGCAGAATTCTTCTGGAACCACTTTAAGGTCTGAGGAAGGGCCAGAAAAGCACTGGTAGCACTCCCTGAGGAAGTTGCCCAATTCAGCCGTCCTTTGAAGTTTCTCCAGGAATTCTCTTCAAAGATCCTCCAGGAATTCCTTCGAAGATCATCCAGGAATTCCTAGGAAGTTCCTTCAGGAATTCCTTCGGTAGTTACCTCGAAATTTCTTCGGAAGTTCCTTCAGAAATCCTCCGAAATTCCTCCGAAGTTCTTCCAGGAATTCCTTAGGGGTCCTCCAGGAATTCCTTCGGAAGATCTTCCAGAAAACTTCGCAAATTCCTCCAGATATCTGGAAACCCATTCAGTAATTTACTTAGTTCCTCCAGAAATTCTTCGGAGTTCCTCCAGGAGTTCCTTCGCAAGTTTCTTTAGGAATTCCATCAGAAGTTCCTCCAGAAAATGTCTGTGAATGCTCCAGAAGTTCCTTCAGGAATCCTCTCGTGAATTCCGTAAGTCCTCAAATTGTTTCAAGCTCCTCCGAAAATTTTTCTCGAAAATTCACCAGGAATTCTTCCGGAAATCCTCCGTTAGTTTGTCCGGAATTCCTTCGGAAGTTCGTCCGGGAGTTGTCTTGAAAGTTCTTCCAGGAATCCCTTCGGAAGTTCCTCCAGGAATTCCTTCGCAAGTTCCTCCAGGAACTCCTTCGCATGTTCCTTCGGAATTTCTCCAGGAATCTCTTCGAAGTTCTCCAGGAATTCCTTCGAAGTTCTCAAGGAATTCTTCAGTTCCTCCAAGAATTTCCTTGGGAAGTTCCTCCAGGAATTCCTTCGAACTTCCCTCCAGGAACTCCTTCGCAAATTCCTCCAGGAACTCCTTCGCATGTTCCTTCGAAATTTCCTCGAAGTTCCTTCAGGAACTCCTTCGGAAGTTCATCTGGGAATTCCTTCAGAAATTGGGAAGTTCCTCCAGGAATTCCTTCGCAAGTTCCTCCAGGAACCTTCTGCATGTTGCTTCGGAAATTCTCGGAAGTTCCTTCAGGAACTCCTTCGGAAGTTCATCCAATTCCTTCAGAAGTTCGAAGTTCCTCCAGGAATTCCTTCGGAAGTTCCTCCAGGAATTACTTCGGGTTCCTCCAGGAATTCCTTCGAAGTTCCTCCAGGAATTCCTTCTCGAAGTTCCTCCAGAATTCCTTCGAAGTTCCTCCAGGAATTCTTCGGAATTCTCCAGAATTCTTCGAAGTTCCTCCAGGAATTCCTTCGAAGTTCTCCAGGAATTTCGAGTTCCTCCAGGAATTCCTTCGGGAGTTCCTCCAGAATTCCTTCGAAGTTCCTCCAGGAATTCCTCGAAGTTCTCCAGGAATTCCTTCGAAGTTCCTCCAGGAATTCCTTCGAAGTTCCTCCAGGAATTCTTCCTGAAGTTCTCCAGGAATTCCTTCGGAAGTTCCTCCAGGAATTTCTTCGTAGGTTCGTTCAGGAATTCTCTGAAGTTCCTCCAGGAATTCTTCGAAGTTCCTCCAGGAATTCCTTCGGAGTTCCTCCAGGAATTCCTTCGGAAGTTCCTCCAGGAATTCTTCGGAAGTTCCTCCAGGAATTTTTCGAAGCTCTCCAGGAATTCCTTCGGAAGTTCTCCAGGAACTGCTTGGAGTTCTCCAGGAATCCTTCGGAAGTTCCTCCAAGAATTCCTTCACATCAGTTCCTTCAGGAACTCCTTCGGAAGTTCATCCGAGAATTCCTTCGAAGTTCCTCCAGGAATTCCTTCGGAAGTTCCTACAGGAATTTCTTCGGAAGTTCCTCTATTCCTCAAGACTCCAAATTCTCAGGTTCCTAGGAATTCTTCGAAGTTCTTCCAGGAACCCTTCGAAGTTCCTCCAGGAACTCCTTCGAAGTTCCTCCAGGAACTCCCTTGGAATCCTCCAGGAATTCATTCGTGAATTGCTTCAGAAGTTCCTTCAGGAACTTATGGAATTCATACGTAAGTTCCTCAAATTGCCTCGAAAGCCTCCGAAATTTCTTCCGGAAAATTCACCAGGAACTCTTCCGGAAATACCTCCATCAGTTCGTCCGGGAATTCACTGAAGCTCCTCCGGAATTTTCCTAAAGTTCCTCCGGTAATACCCTGAACTCTGAAGTTTCTCCGGAATTCTGGATTCTTCATGGAAATAGCTGAGGGGTTTCAAAAAAATTGATGGAATTCCCTTTGTATTTATAGAGAAATTTCCGAAAATATTGGTCTTTGTTGGTGTTGCTCAAGATTAAACTGGTGCTATTCAAGCTGATTAATGATCTGTGGAACTCGATATGATTTTTTCTAATGTTAGTTTGAAATTGAATGGATTTTTTGTTTATAGGCCACATATGCACAAAAGAGGGTTTTTATACAAAGTAGGATATTTTAAAGAATTGACACACCAACATTTCCTGCTTCAAAATTTTATTTTAATAACTGCTCAAAATGTCCACCATTTTGGTCAATGCAAAACCTTATTCTTCTGTTGATTTCTCTGAAAGATTAATATTATTCAATTTTCTTGAATGGTTTGAGCAGCTTGAAAAATTGCTGAATGAGTGCTGCTCCGCGAATTTATTTGAACCGAATAAACAAACTCTTTCATGGTTCCCCATAAAAAGAAATCCATTGGGGTAAGATCTGGACTTCTTGGGGCAGCTATTGGTCCATTCCTTCCAATCCATGGTTCGCGGTAATTGTCATTAAGAAATGTTCTCACTTGATTTGTTGAGGGTGGCCATCTTGCTGAAAACCAAACGCCGTCTCACAGCAAGTGAGACATCTTCCAACAAGATTGAATCTCATTTTCCAAAACTCCAAATACCTGGCGCTGTTTAAGTTTTCCTCAAAATATGCGGTCCGATCAGCTTTCGGTCAATTATTCCGGCCCAAACGTTGACGGAAAATCGGTATTGAGTCTCGTTTCTTTTACCATTCTGGGTTTTCAATAGCCATGTATGGTCGTTATGTATAAAACCGGCAGGTGAATGTACTATCTGTCCAAAGAATATTTTCAGAAATCCTGCGTTCTCAGTAATCTTCAATTGCATTATTCGACAGAACTCCACCGCTTCGGTTTATCGCTTCAGGAGCTCCTGCACTTGAGCGTATGGAACGGATGCATACGCTTCTTGTTTAAAACGTTCCATACGCTCCAATGAGATACGGGGTGCGCAGCAACACGCCTAGTGCTGGTTTTGGGATCGTTCCGTACCATATTCAGAATGCGGTTCTCCATGGCCGGTGTTAGCGATCGCCGGGCTGTTCCACATGCGGTCTTGTAGAAACAGTTCCTTCCCGGAACCGGCGATGAGTAGTCGAAGGTTCCTAAATAAAAATAATTACGTAGCAAAAGTTATATCTACGTTTGCGAATTTATCACATACTTGCATTAGGCAGCCGCCGATTGGGGAACCTGCGAGCATACTCCTGTTGAGCAGCCGTTGCACACAGTTGGCGAATCCAATGGGTGAATATCCGCCAGCTCTACTGAGAAAACATGCTTGTTATCTTCTAGCTGCGACTCAAACTGACAAAAATACTTGAAATATGGTATTATAGATTTCGTGGCCTACTGCCACGATAAAAATTACTCGAAACAAGAGTTCAAATAAAATAAAAATAAATTGGAGAGGAGATTTCGAACATTCGTAGAGGGGTTGAACATTAAATAAAATAACTTTTTCAACTAAATACAAAACAAAACAGGATTACTGGCTTCGATCACACCTAACACCCAGCAATAATTTTCCAGTGAAGAAATTTCGAAGCTGCGAAAAGCAATACGTAACTGAACGAAGCATACTTGCAGTTAGACAGCACAATTTACGATGAAGAGCTGTGCTACTCATTCTGTTCTTATAGAATTAAATACAGAATGTTATGCTGAAAACGGCGAAAAGATTGGTATTTACCCGGCGAAGTTATTAGCATTTCTCTGAAGTGTGGTTTGAACAAATTTAGTTTCTTCTACATTTGAAAAGAAATAAATTTGCCCATAAACCTCCAGCAAAATGCTAATATCTTTGCCTAATAAACTCTAACATTCTGTATTTAACTCTACAAGAACTGAACTGCCGCTAACCGCAAGTCGAGCACATCTGAATATGGAGGCCATCATAGTTCTTTATCTTAAATTGTGTCCTCCACCTCACTGTTTTTCGATGTTTCTGCATACATTTTTCCATATAAACTTCCAACGAGTTTAGCACTGCAAAACATTGACCGATGTGCCTGAAATTTTGTCCAGAGCATCAGGGCATCAAATAGAACCGAATAAGAGGGCGGTCCATCAAAAAGTTTCGAAAAGTGTTTTTTGAGCCACCTTATTGTACATAGTTGATTATTATATCAAGCTATAATGCTCGTAATCTGAACAAACTATGAGTACCATTTTTATTTTCATTCCATTGTAGAAAACTAACAATGTTTACACGTATATTAGCCATGATTGTAATCGACTGATTTGTGTTCAACGGAATGGGTTTTTTCGGCATGCAGTCTTTGGAGGAAAGCTGAATGATGTCTATTTAATCATCGCCGACGTTTCGGTGTTGGATTTACACCTTCTTCAGAGCCCTGAAGCAGCTTCCCTCCAAAGACTCCATGCCGAAAAAACCCGTTTCCGTTTTACACGTAAGGTTAATTAATTGTGACAAACTATAAAATATATAAAAAAAAGATTTTCTTACCATCATCATCATCATATATATAATAGCCCTGTTTGTCTGTCCGGTGACTAGCTAACCAGACGCAGCACACGGGGAAATTCTCACAAAATAGTAGTTTGTGCAACTAGTTGCAAAAAGATTATTTTTTCAGCACGAGTTGTACGTTTATCCAACGAGGCTTGCCGAGTTGGATAAATACTACGAGTGCTGAAAAAATCGAGTTTTGCAACGAGTTGCACACGCATTTTTTTGCAATGACGAAAAATGGGCTTTAATATGATAAATCTATAACAAAATTGTACAATCGAATTCACTCCACATGATCATACATGCCAATAAATTATGTTGCTTCAGAGAACAATAAGATTCCATCTTATCGTGCCAAATTGCATTGCTTGAAAAGCTATGAAGCGATGGATGCAATTGCCTTTGGAAAATTGTGATCTTATGTCCAACAAACCATTTCATTTATTACAAGACGCTTAGAGTACACTATTTAAACACTCACCTAATTCAGCTAAATGTAGTCATGTAACTACTGTCCCAATGTAGGTTTTTCATTATAGCACCCAAATGAGTGCTATAATGAATATTATGCAACCCATTCGAGTTGCATAATGGTCATTAAAGCACCCATTCTGTTGGTATGGAAAAGTAGGCCGTTTTATCACTCAAATGACAACTGTAAACCAGGTATTATGATCAGGAATTGCAAAAAATAAATTATTTGACACATCAATTCTTTTTTACTATCAGATGCAGAAAACAAAACCAGTGACAACCTTAGACAACCAGACACAGCATTTGATGAAAAAAATCAGGGGCGCTACAGCGTCCACAAATAAACTAGTTATTGAATAATAGTAAAAGAGTATAAAATTATATTACTTGATAATTTTCCCTTAAATCTACAGATGCTCATTATTGATGAAATTTATTCGTTTGACGATATTTTGAACTACGGACAAATTAACTCAAAAGCCTATACACGGTTGCGTATGAGGAGCTAGTGATAGATAGAAGTGGATTAAGCCGGAAACTAAGCGGGTGACTAGATATTTTGAACTGCTCTGGTCAGAACTCGTTATCTTTTAACTCACACTTTACTTTGTTTCTAAGAAGTTGATCGCTTACATCGCTAAAAATCGCTTACACCCGAGCCTGTGACAAGCACGGTGTCATCATCATCAATAGACATATCCCGCTGACATCATTTAAACGCAGTATGGAAAATGTGCCCGGGCGTGCATCCTGGCTACTACATATCTGGCGATGGACTAAAGAATAGGATGTCAGTAGCCTGCCTACGCCGATCTACCGTCAAGTCGCCATTCACCGTGCATTTTAGGCAATTTAGCAAATCTTAGAGCTCTCCAAATAACTTCAATTGAAAATTATACTCTTGAACACCTTAACGAACCTTAAATAATTGTTTTAATTCGAATGGAAATCAGAAACTATCGGTTTTTGGCAAGATAGATGGATGTAGATAATTTTTCAGTGTTATATTAGGGTATCCTTTCGCCGTGTTAGGGCACCATTCACCGTGTGGGAAGGTACCCATTCACCGTGCATAAGAATTTTTTCATTTAAATTAATTAAAATATTAATTAAAACATTGTTTTAAAATGTTATTCGCGTTTTTCATTTAGTTAAGCATAAACATGTGAAGTTTATGTGTTTTAGTGTAACACAGAAAGGACATAATCAATCAAAACAATAATTGTAAATAAAAATCAAAACAATTATTATATTGCAGATGCAGAAATCAATGCTCATTAGCGTCACATAACTCTTATGACCAACAAGTCATCCCCGTAAAACCATTGCTTCTGCTCAACCTGTACAAAATTATGGCGGTATCATTCATAGTACTTGATGGCCGATGAATGGACACAGTTATTTTCTGGGGGATCAATTCGCCGTGCATTTTTATTTGGTGGAGAATGAAGTGTGACCGACATTTTCGGCTTAATTTAAAATCAAAATACAAACCTGACACTTCAATTGCATGGACATTAAGAGGTAAAGAACAATAATTGAGCGAGCGTAGATTATACTTGATGGCTGAAAACAAAGGTGGAACCAGACAGCCGCAGGATGTTAACAAACTCTAACGTCAAAACAGCTGTTGGAACAGTTATATTTCACAGTAATTACTCGGAGAAGATTCTTTTGAACTTCTTTAATGGTGCTGATAAAGAAATAAAGTATTTTTCAATATGTTTTTATACATAATCAAAATTGCTTTGAACCCCACGGTGAATGGTGCACCCACGGTGAATGACGACCTGACGGTATGTCCAATTAGTTTCACAAATGGTTTTAAAATTCCATCATCCGAGCTACCGAACTGCATGAAATGCTTGTAGAATAGATTTAATGTATCCGAGGGCAACTAAATTAAAGAAGAACTTCCTGAACGATTTTGTTATCCGACCTCCATACTGTCGGTAAGAATCCATATAAATAATCCATATAAATTCCAATATATATATATATATAGAGAAGATATAAATTTCATAATTTCCATATACATTTGAACCGCGATGCGGAAAGCGAGGATGCAACCAATCGAACCCATATTTTGCACAGTTGATTGGGGTCCCAAAATGGTTCAGAAAAACCTTGATCTCACTTGATTGGATGAAGTTTGTGTTTTTCCATACAACTGCGCCCCACTTTAATGTGCATTGAAGTTGCTCCAACACACATTTTTTTTAATATTCATAGAGAGATACGAGAGATACTCAAATCTTCGTTCGTTGAAGTTTGAAATAATGGTTTGTGCAACTAATTGAATGAAACAGAAATATTTTTTGGCCGTATATATTTTTTTCCTTTATCTGTCAATGAGCTCAGACTTAGTTGATCAACCTCGCTCGGCCGTATATGTTGAGCCTTTTGTTCGATCTGTCCTAGTCTGAATAGGCGTTAAAGGCAATTAGATGCGACTAAATCGGATAAGTTCCGGAAAAATAAACAAGTTTTTTTTTAATGCATTTTGCGTATAATATTTTTTATTCAACTTTCAATAGGAAACAATAAGGCAGAACTCTCCGTGAAATGCAATCTGTAGCGAATAAATCGGTTTAGGATGCGTGCCCAAAAAGTGAGCTAGATTTTTTTGCTCATCTTTGGTTAAAAATTTTTTTAGCCATTACTTCTGATCCCATAGTCCGATCTGGCCAATCTGGAAACAATGAGATAAGGCGTCATCCACAAAGTACTTTTTTGGAAAAAAAAAAGTATTTTTGCCATAACTTCTCATCCTATAGTGCAACCTGGCTAATTTTCAATAGGAAACAATGGTACTGGATTTCGCGTCGAATGCAACTTGTTGCGATATATAGTAATAATAACGAAAATCTATCTATTTCAATTCAAAAGTATAACTGAGAATTCGAAGAACACTTTGGTGGCCATACACACCTTCAATATCTGTACAAAAGAATAATTCGCAATATCAGATATGTTCAAAGAATAATGTGACTTGCTTATAATAACGAAGAATACCCCATGGAACTATTCCATTTCAAGGAAAGTTTGAAAGACCATTAACGCTTTGAGAATAGCGACATGTTGACAATAGCGAAATGGTCCTCATAACCAGAGTGCATGCATAATAGAATTGTTTTTCTGTAATTCGATCCTATGTGCGATTAGCGTTGCTCGGTAGCGTATGCAATGGGCACGACTTTCAAGCCAGTTATTTTATTCTTCATGGCGATGTAGTTTTTATTAACAAATTCTGAATGACAGACAATACCATTTCATTTGAGTTTGTTTGTAGGAATATACATCAATAAGTACGGAATAAACATAGTGCCGATATCTTGTATGATCACTAACTCCTCATCGGCGAAATACGCCTGCATAACATTGTGCGGATTCGTCGGCAGGGAGAGAACCCAGAGAAAACAATGGATCACCGATGATACCTGCAGGAAAATAGAAGAGCGAAACCAAAGCCGTGATGGAGCGAACAAAAACTAGAAATAATAAAATTTGTATATGACCAAGGGGTGCTAATTAATTTACTGACTTTCAGTAAGCTTACTGTCGATAACTTTTCAACGAGCATTTTTTTTAGGAAATTGGTATGTAGGCAAAGTTATGACGAGCTCGGTGGTCTAGTGGCTTTCGCTTCTGCCTTATAAGCAGGAATTCGTGGGTTCAATTCCAGGCTCGTCCCTTTCCTACTTTGTATTTCTATCTTAGTTCTTTCTGTGTTTCACGTTTTTATCAAAACGATTCCTACTGTTATAACCTTCCTATGAGAGGTCGTAGAGTTCTCTGCACCTTTCTTAAGTAGCCAGGACAGATCTCGACTATTGGAGAGTGCATTGCTTCCATCTAAAAGATAATGATAAGTCCCAAATCAATATCTGTGGTAACGGTTGAAAGTGATACTACTCTCATACAATAGTCTTGGCTTGTACCACCTACGAATTTGTGCGAACAGCTAAATGCTAATGCTAATGCTAATGCTAATTGGTATGTAGGCAAAATTATTAGCTGTTCTTCGGTAGTATTGCTGACGCTACATAATCAGTGATGAACTTTATAACTAATTAAAAAAATCACTTTAATAAGGAAATTACAAAAAAATGACGCTGGTGTGACATTCATATCATTAATCCCATTTGATTTCTACTCACTTCCAACCGACCGAATAAAAGGATTCTGAGCGGAGAATTCCAAAACTTGACACTGATCCGTTTGTCGATATGGTGTGAAGTTGGAACATTTTATTTAGAGCACTGGATAGACAGCAACATAACGCGTAAGTTCTGAATTGTGAATTTTTGTTTTGTAAATTGTTATTTTTTGTTCAAACTGACCCTCCTCTCCCCACTGAGCTGACTTTGTTAAAACATTAGCGATTCAGAATCAGAAAGTGTGCCTTACAGCCCGGGTTTGAGTTCCAGGAGGTAGGACTTACAACCCTGGAAAACGAGGGGAAGGCATGGAAATCATCCTCAAGCAGGCCGATGAGGGCTGTAATTGGCTGGCAATTTATCGTCCACGAGAGCATTCCTGACTCTGGTAATGATTTCGTAAGTTTCTGTATGAATTTAGTATTTAGGACGCCGGAAAAGAAAATGTTTCACCCTATTCAGGACCAAAATTGTGTCCGGATGTGTCCGGCTCGAAGCCGAGAAATTATCTGCTGCACCTTCAGTTTGGACACTTCGGTACATGAAACGGCGATGCTCTTGTGTTTTCGTAGTTTGTCGGTAGTGAATGTCCTCCAGTTGAGGTCCCAGTGTTTCTAGATGGATCCAGGTCTCGATATCTGATGGACGTTGCAAAACGCCGGCTTTGATAGCTGATTTCCGCAAAGAAATCGTCGGTGGTGTTCCCTTAAATCAAACGTCGTATTGCGGCACTTATTAGTGAGGATGCTCCGGTATTGCGTTAACCGGCACACTCTACGAGATCGTCAAGCGATAATGTGGGCAGTAGCTATATTTATGGGCTTCGTAGCCGTGCGATTAGAGGCGTTAATCGTCCAAGCGCATTAGCGTGCTGGGGAGTTTCGATTCGCTTCCCGACCTGGTAAGAAGAAAACTTTTCGTAAAGCGGAAAATTAGTCCACTAGGTGTTGTGTGAATGTTCTGTCCGTGGCCTTACGGCAGATAGCCGCCTGCACACGGTGGCAAAATGGCAAAATATTTACCTCGAGGAAGGCAGATTCCGCCGGTTTTGGAGGGGAATCATTCAGAACGTTGTGACAAAAACTTCGACCAAGTTCCATCGAGCTATTTAGGTGAGGCCCGGTCCATAGAGTAATACTCCCGGAACTTTTATGATCTTTCGGTTGAGGATGAGTTTTTCTCCTAGCTTGATGCTGGAGCCTGAAAAATGGTGTATCTACCCTTGCAGTCATGTCCCGAACACGTTTGTTGGTTGATATGATGAAACCAAACGAGGCTGCCCTCCGTAGAACGGAGTTGACGGCGGCTTGGGTCCGAATTCTGGTACGTCCGGGATACTCAATTCATGGTAATCAAAAAGAGGGTGACTGCTAGATCGGATCTTTCGATCATCAAGTAATTTGGGTTCGATCATTTAGTAGTTTGTCAAAAACTCATTCCCGAGGCTTATTTTCAAAATGTGTTGTATGGTGGACTTCTAGTACAACTCTGCCAAAAAGTTTATAGTTGATGCGAAAATTGCAGTACATTATACTAAATGATAACAAATTATCAATCATTCAGATTAACTGACTGCAACTAGTGCTATAACTCCGTATTATTCGGCATAGTTATTTTGAAAAAAAAAAGAAGAGTTTTCGATTACTACTCGGAAGTAGCAGCCAGACAGAAGCCAAAATATTTCAGGGAAACTCCGTTCCACCAGCTGGTTCAGCACTAAGGATGTCCTAGCATAGAGATGAGCCAGCCTAGGGCTGAAAATCTCTTTATTGAAAACAAAAAAAATGTCCAAAATGTTAAACGCCTTCGAGATGTCCCAGGAGACGAAGTCTGCATTTTTTCCTTCCCCGAAGTTCTGAAGAACGTCCCATAGGCTAACGAAGTATGTGTAGGTTACGTAGCCTGGCGGAACGCATGTTGGCATTACCCAAGACCCCTATGCTTTTCTAGCTCCTCACACAACTATGGGTGTAAACCATCCTCTCCACGACCTTGAAGGTATAGGTGGTTAAAGAGATCGGCCGAAAACAGGATGTTTATGACCTGGGGCTTGGATCTTCAGAATCTGAATAACGTAACTGTTCCACCAATCCTACGGAAATGGTCCCCCACACCATTCCTGGTTGATTAATTCCAAGAATATGGCCTTAGTTAATAGTAGTAGGTGGTTCTATTTCATCCAGTCCGGGGACGACTTCCTACGGATTCTGCTTAGGGCGGAGTTCTACCCTGGCTCCAAGAAAGGCTGATTGGTGATTGTCCCTTATGGGTCCGGAACGGAGGCACTCGAAGATTCTCCAAGGTAATAGCTCTGATAGTGAATGAATTTCAAAAGGGATCCAGATAACCATGTGCAGGAACCAAAGAAGCAAAATACTCCACGAGAGCATTGGCGTCCTCTGGGAGACTGGACACGATATTCTCCTGAAGCTTCAAATTGATGGGTGGAACGACTTTTACTTAGGGGCAGCAGGGACTATGTCCAAGGGCTTGACGATCCCTCCCCAGGCCATCTGCGAGTTGTGGCGCCTGCCTAGGATGTGGTGGGGTTTGACAGTGGGCCCTGTTAAACCTCTATAAAAAGCTGCATGAATCCGCAAGTAGGCTCCGCCAAAGCGACCGTGTGCCGCTCAAAGCGCACAAGCCCAAGTCCTGGTGTTAGGTGGGACGCTAAACAGCCCTGACACGACGGCCCTCCGACGAGACAGGAGGTTTGCGCAGGCCCAATAAGCCGCCTTTAAAAACAACCATTACGAACAACATAGAAGATAATACGACTCGATACAATTGGCAACGACCTAGGCGACGAATAAAGGATCACGATTGGAAGCTTGGAACATGGAACTGCAAGTCGCTTGGCTTCGCAGGTTGCGACAGGATAATCTACGATGAATTACATCCCCGCAACTTCGATGTCGTAGCGCTGCAGGAAATCTGCTGGACAGGACAGAAAGTGTGGAAAAGCGGGCATCGAGCGGCTACCTTCTACCAAAGCTGTGGCACCACCAACGAGCTGGGAACCGGCTTCATAGTGCTGGGAAAGATGCGCCAACGCGTGATTGGGTGGCAGCCAATCAACGCAAGGATGTGCAAGCTGAGGATAAAAGGCCGTTTCTTCAACTATAGCATCATCAACGTGCACTGCCCACACGAAGGGAGATCCGACGACGAGAAAGAAGCGTTCTATGCGCAGCTGGAGCAGACATACGATGGATGCCCACTGCGGGACGTCAAAATCGTTATCGGTGACACGAACGCTCTGGTAGGAATGGGGGAATGTTATTGACCGGTCATCGGACCGGAGAGTCTGCATACCGTATCGAACCACATCGGCCAACGATGCATAAACTTTGCAGCCTCCCGCGGAATGGTAGTCCGAAGCACTTTCTTCCCCGGAAGAATATCCACAAGGCCACATGGAAATCACCTAATCAAGTAAGGGAAAACCAAATCGACCACGTGCTAATCGACGGTAAATTCTTTTCAGACATCACGAACGTGCGCACTTACCGCAGTGCGAATATTGAATCCGACCACTACCTCGTCGCAGTATGTCTGCGCTCAAAACTCTCGACGGTGATCAACACGCGTCGGAGTCGTCCGCCGCGGCTAAACATTGGGCGGCTACAAGACGGTAGACTAGCCCAAGACTACGCGCAGCAGCTGGAAGTGGCACTCCCAACGGAAGAGCAGCTAGGCGCAGCATCTCTTGAAGATGGCTGGAGAGATATTCGATCCGCCATTGGAAGCACCGCAACCGCTGCACTAGGCACGGTGGCTCCGGATCAGAGAAACGACTGGTATGACGGCGAATGTGAGCAGTTAGTTGAGGAGAAGAATGCAGCATGGGCGAGATTGCTGCAACACCGCACGAGGGCGAACGAGGCACGATACAAACGGGCGCGGAACAGACAAAACTCGATTTTCCGGAGGAAAAAGCGCCAGCAGGAAGATCGAGACCGTGAAGAGACGGAGGAACTGTACCGCGCTAATAACGCACGAAAGTTTTATGAGAAGTAGAACCGTTCACTTAAGGGCCACGTGCCACAGCCCGATATGTGTAAGGACATAAACGGGAACCTTCTTACGAACGAGCGTGAGGTGATCCAAAGGTGGCGGCAGCACTACGAAGAGCACCTGAATGGCGATATGGCAGACAACGGTGGCGGTATGGTAATGAACCTAGGAGCACGCGCGCAGGACATGCGACTTCCGGCTCCGAATCTCCAGGAAATCCAGGAGGAGATCGGCCGGCTGAAAAAAACAAAACCCCTGGAGTTGACCAACTACCAGGAGAGCTGTTTAAACACGGTGGTGAAGCACTGGCTAGAGCGCTGCATTGGGTGATTACCAAGGTTTGGGAGGATGAGGTTCTGCCGCAGGAGTGGATGGAAGGTGTCGTGTGTCCCATCAACAAAAGGGCGATAAGCTGGATTGTAGCAACTACCGCGCAATCACATTGCTGAACGCCGCCTACAAGGTACTCTCCCAAATTTTATGCCGTCGACTAACACCAATTGCAAGAGAGTTCGTGGGGCAGTACCAGGCGGGATTTATGGGTGAACGCTCTACCACAGACCAGGTGTTCGCCATACGTCAGGTATTGCAGAAATGCCGCGAATACAACGTGCCCACACATCATCTATTTATCGACTTCAAAGCCGCATATGATACAATCGATCGGGACCAGCTATGGCAGCTAATGCACGAAAACGGATTTCCGGATAAACTGATACGGTTGATCAAGGCGACGATGGATCGGGTGATGTGCGTAGTTCGAGTTTCAGGGGCATTCTCGAGTCCCTTCGAAACCCGTAGAGGGTTACGGCAAGGTGATGGTCTTTCGTGTCTGCTATTCAACATCGCTTTGGAGGGAGTAATACGAAGGGCAGGGATTGACACGAGTGGTACGATCTTCACGAAGTCCGTCCAGTTATTTGGCTTCGCCGACGACATTGATATCATGGCACGTAACTTTGAGAGGATGGAGGAAGCCTACATCAGACTGAAAAGCGAAGCTAAACGGATTGGACTAGTCATCAACACGTCGAAGACGAAGTACATGATAGGAAGAGGCTCAAGAGAGGTCAATGTGAGCCACCCACCACGAGTTTCTATCGGTGGTGACGAAATCGAGGTGGTTGAAGAATTCGTGTACTTGGGCTCACTGGTGACCGCCGATAACGATACCAGCAGAGAAATTCGGAGACGCATAGTGGCTGGAAATCGTACGTACTTTGGACTCCGCAAGACGCTCCGATCGAATAGAGTTCGCCGCCGTACCAAACTGACTATCTACAAAACGCTTATAAGACCGGTAGTTCTCTACGGACACGAAACCTGGACGATGCTCGTGGAGGACCAACGCGCACTGGGAGTTTTCGAAAGGAAAGTGTTGCGTACCATTGCAGATGGCGGACGGTACGTGGAGGAGGCGAATGAACCACGAGTTGCATCAGCTGTTGGGAGAACCATCCAGCGTTCACACCGCGAAAATCGGACGACTGCGGTGGGCCGGGCACGTAGCCAGAATGTCGGACAGTAATCCGGTGAAAATGGTTCTCGACAACGATCCGACGGGAACAAGAAGGCGAGGTGCACAGCGGGCAAGGTGGATCGATCAGGTGGAGGACGACTTGCGGACCCTCCGCAGACTGCGTGGTTGGCGAAGTGCAGCCTTGAACCGAGCTGAATGGAGAAGTCTTTTATGTGCAGCACAGGCCACTCCGGCCTTAGTCTGATGATAAATAAATAAATAAAACGACTTTTACCGCAAAGGGAGTTGGTCTTAATTGGAAGAGATAATATTGTCGAGAAACTCCTCCCACTGTTTCTTCTTGATCTCCTGTATGTAGAACACTTTCTTTGGTCAGGTGTCCAGTGGGAAGTCTTCTTAGCAGGGTTCGTAATGCTCACTCAATATCAGGAGCACAGGATGCTCCCTCACGAAAATTTTCTGGGAGAAATCGCTTTTCGGTAAAAAAAACAGCTTAGAGAGTGATAACCATTTTTTGCTTAATTCAATTGCCGCCAAACGTTGGTATGCTCTTTTTATTTCATATTCGAGTCTTTTTGTGGCATCATCAATGCAAATTTTAATAGCTTATGTGGAACAAATAACTCAATAGATAGCGTGCTGGTGTGGCTAGAGTAAGCGCATCCCTACGGCTTTTATTGTTACTATTCTGTGTTCGAATCTCGATGCGGCCGTACAATTTTGTAATTGTTCTGCGAAAGCGAAAAGTGGGTGAGAGGTTAAAGTAATGAAACGAAAAATGATTTTCATCTAATGGGCAAGATTTCCATCCGAAAACTGCCTAGACTGCACCGGGAATCAAACCCAGCCACCATCAGCATGGTCTTGCATTGTAGATATCTGTTGATCGATCGATTTCCAAACAAATCTACTAATTAAATGTCGAGTCAAGCATTAACTTATTCTGACCTCCCTACAGTTGGAATGGAATCGTAAAAACGCCAATAAGCATTTTGAGACGTGGGATTGAATGAAACTATCGTCTACACAGTTCGAAATGATTCATAATCATTAAATTTAATATTTCAATTTAAATAGAATCTGCACCCAGAAATCAAATCTGATAATTATTGTACAAAATCGTGGCATATACAATTCTGTAATGTTTTAATACAATAAATGTAAGCTTTTATACAGGTACTGTATAAAAATAATACAAAATTGTATAGTTTCAATACACTGCACTGGTTGTATTAAAAACGTCCGAAATTGTATATGCCCAAAATTTGATACAGTTTCTGTAAGGTTCTTATGCAGAATTGTATTACAATCTGCCATTCGCTGGTTGGGTGTGCCTTATTTATATTCAACTTATAACTATTGGTACCATCGAAGTCTGTTGGTATTCAAAACATCAAATTAATTCATCATTTCCAGAAGGTTCCAATGTGACATATTACAACTATCATATTAAAAAGCCTTATCATTCCCTCTCTGATACTATCATATCGAATACGTAAATCTAACCAAATTCATCGATTGAAAAGGGCACCTTACCATCCCTTTTTACTAATCCTTTTCAAACCTTCCTCATTTCTCTCACCGAACAACGCAACCTAATCACCACCACTGTGCCACAATACCGAAAAAAATTAATCATCGCAAAAAATAACGAACATCACGAATAGGTTTTTATATGATTTCAGTTTTAAATTACCCCGCCTGCAAGCACACCCCCTCTCCCCCTCCCCTTGCTTCCGAAAACCTCACATTCCACCGCCAAAACCTGAACCCACAAATCCTCTAACCGTATACTGGGCATCAACAGAGCACACAGGGTATACCATCATCATTATCCGCAAAAGTGTTGCTGCTGGAGGATCCAGCGCAGCAGCAGCGCCGCCGCATTTGTCAATGTGTGCGAACGTTTGAAATGTTCACATTTTGCTGCTTGTTTTTACAGCTGCATTTCGTACGGTGCCTAGATCACGATAAAATTTCAGCAGTGCTCCAACCTGCTGCTAGTTAACCAACCATCATCATATCGGCGGACTCTCGGGGAGCTTTCTGGGCAAAGTTCTACGAAAAAGTATCAAGCAAACGCAACGCCTGTGTGTGTTTGTTGTATACATTAGAGCAGACACTTCCACCCGTGCTTCATTGAGGTGACCAGGGGTGTAGTCCGCCCCTCATTTCAATAACACATACGCTTATCAGTGTAATCAGTGTAATTCTTGTCCCCGTCCTTTACAAGTCTTTTATACGTCATCCATCTCAGGTATGCATTTTGATCACAACTCTATTCGATCAGAGCAGACTCTTAATATTCCTGCTAATATTTTAAGAGTAGTGAAGTGCTTTGTCCTGCCTTGAACATCTTCGACATTGTTAATTTAACCCTTTATGAGTATTTAATGGAAGTTCCAATCCGCAAACCCACCTGCGGTAGTGAAGCCAGCCAAAGCCTTTCTGGAAAGCCCCCACTTTCACTTCAAACGTACTGGAGCACATACTGGTTCAAAACCGGTACCTAATATAAAAAAATAAGCTAGAGCAGAGATATTAACAAGGATTATTTAGGCTGCTTCTGCTTTTTTCATTTTAACCAATCGACTAGATTGTTTATATAACTATTTAGAAAACAACAGCCACTTATCTTCTGCTTGAAACTAAGTAAATTGGTTAGGATGTTATCGAAAAATGATGAGTGAGGGAACAGAGATGCTGCTCAAATAGATCTCCGCCCTGTGGATCAATCTAGAATTTGTTTCATTGTAGACTTAAAAATTATGATACTATCAAAATGACAACTCTGGCTACGCCAATGCTACCATCCATTCGTCCTTCGTTGCCGTCGTCGTCATCATATCGGACGTCTATGTCATGTGCTTTTTTTCGAATGCGTTTTTTCTTGCCTCAGTTCCTAGTTCCTTGTGTTGCTCAAAGCAAGCGAACTAACGTTATTCTCCACAGCAGCAGCAACAGCAAAGTCGTCGTCGTCGTAGCATCAGCATGATCGTATTTCTCCGAGAGAAATACATAAGGCGCTTTTTTCAGTGCTTACGCCACACACCATAGCGCTTTTTTGGAGCCGTATCGTGCGAATGAATAAACGGCTTTGGTGCTCCTGTTCGAGCAGTGGGAGTTATTTCGGGGGGATGGAGCGCCCGTGGAGGTGTGCGTGCGGGAAAGGATGCAGCCGGGTATGGTGAGCTCCGACTGCCAATGCGAGCGGCCGGCACCATCGAACGAAGTGCATGGGAAGACCATATCTGCGATCGTTTTTGTCCACTGACTGTTCTATGTGCTCTATATTCTGACTTCTGAGATCACAGAGAAAGGCAAACATTTTAAACATTGTTACGATCTTGTCATTGTATTGAAAATATGTCCATTTCTAATATCAGCTTTTTCATTTTCGTTGCAGGTATGGATGCTCACGATTATATCTTAACATATCATCAAAAGGTAAACAACAGGAATGCAAATAATGTGATAATATGTATTATGGAATAGAAGAGCTTTATAAGCAATAACAATTAACCACTATTGGACTGAAAGGCCACAAGACAAGGCGCCAAACATTTGAATAGTAAGCGAAAAGTAGAGGACTCTCCTGTAAAGGATTTTGATTTTAATTATTACATAGAGGAAAGTTTATTCCGTCGGAAACATATCGTGCTTTTAACGGGAAATGGTGTCTTTAACAGGAATTTGCCATTCCATTTATAACAATTGTATCGTGATTTTTGTGTTGTGCGTTGCTCGGAAAAAGTACAATCATTCGCAGTTTGCAGAAGACATCTGACATGGTGTGGATTTTTTTTTCTAATCTCGAATATTGTGTTTTGCGTCATTTCTTGAAAAAAAAAATAGCGGTCCTCTACAGGGGCTCTACAAAAGACTTCGGGAAAAGCGTTGTATCCTCTAATTTAAGGCAAGTCGTTTAAATAGTTGTGCAGAAAAATGGCCTAATAGTGTCACTTATCAGAGCGAAATCTAGTAGGTAAACAACTATGAAAATAACACCCAAATGATGAATAACAACTATAAATGGGTATAGATACGTATTCGGTCCATTGTAAAATAATAATAATCAAACAAACGTCCGGTTCATGATCACATTTGTAAATTGTTCTGCAACTTCAATGGTGTAATTGTCCATCCAGAAGATAACAACTTGATCATCGATGTTAACACAGCATAACACTTCTTTTGCTTTTGTACGCAATGTTTGCAAAGGACGTCCATTATTTGGAGCTCGCTTTCGCAAGACGTAACATGAAAGAGTTACCTTTGAATCCAATACGAAACACATTCAATGTTCCACACAAACGTTATATTGACGGCCCAAAAACACACATATTTATGAACTTTTAAAAGCCAGGAGGGGTGATTAAAATATGGCGTCCTCTATTTTTAAAACCACTTTGTCACGCCTTTTTGTATACTACGTGTGTGCACTGTCACAAAGGCGCAGCGCTTTCCTCCGTCAATTTTTGGGCGTTATGTGTCCTTTCAGATAAAATTTTTGATAGTTATGCTATGTTTCTAAACTGTCCTATGAGGGCCCTCCTTAGCCGTGCGGTAAGACGCGCGGCTACAAAAGCAAGACCATGCTGAGGGTGGCTGGGTTCGAATCCCGGTGCCGGTCTAGGCAATTTTCGGATTGGAAATTGTCTCGACTTCCCTGGGCATAAAAGTATCATCGTGTTAGCCTCATGATATACGAATGCAAAAATGGTAACTTGGCTTAGAAACCTCGCAGTTAATAACTGTGGAAGTGCTCAATGAACACTAAGCTGCGAGGTGGCTCTGTCCCAGTGTGGGGATGTAATGCCAATAAGAAGAAGAAGAAGAAGAAGAGTTGAAAATATCCCTAAAAACGTTGCATGTCTAAAGCTGTATTTGCTTGTTACCTCCTCCCCATGTCTATCATTTTCCGCTAGAATAGGCACGTTGAGTTATGCTATAACAATTTAAATTTTCGATAAATGAGGGTCGGTTTGAACAATTCGTGGAGGCGCATGATACATCGTTCGTTGACACTTCCATACATACCGACAGCCAAACAACAATTGTTTCACGTAGATTTGGGAGAATCTAAATTCCTAAAATCGTTAGAATGAAATATTCAATTGTGGATAATCTCCGTGTTCCGTACCTTAATATTGTCTGTTCTTTTATACCATACGGGGTTCAGCCAAATCGCATGAACCGCCAATGAAAAATTACATATTTTCTTGCACAAATTTTCCTGTAACAGATCCAAATGATCACAAATCGTTTCGCATATCCTTCTGCCATGTAATTGGGGATATCCAACAACAAATGTACGAATGAATTGATATTAATTACTTTCGGTTTTCATTCTAGAAACAAAATATCAAAAGTCAGTCAAAAAGGCGCTTGGTGCGGTTTCGTTGAACCCCGACCATTCAAGGCTTTGTTTAATAACATATTCATCAAACAAATAAATATCAGAGGATATCGAAAAAACGTTTTGCTCCTGCTGACAGAAGAGGACTTCTTTCCTTATAAAGTGCTGCATAAAGTATAACTCAGAGGTTCCAAAACTTTTTGGATGTGCGACCTGGCCTACCAGATATGAAGTGCATTTTTTTTTCAATTATATAGAAAATGAATTCGCATTAGATTGAGCAAACCATACGGATTTGCTCCATATTCCTCACTGTGTTAGTTACAACAAGGTATTCTGAAAGAAGGATCATTGCTAATGATCCCCAAAATATAACTCGCACATAGCAAGAGCACATAGAGATGAAGTGGTTGGAAACACCTCGCAATTGTAATAATTTTGCTTAAGACAGCCTAGGGGTGCAAGCCTCTGTAATAATGCGTTGGAAAAACTTCAAAGATTAGACGCTTTGCTTAACGTGCTTCCTTTGGATCAACTTAATCAATCAGATTAGGATCAGAAGAATTTCAAATCTCTTTGGAGGTGACCTGAAAGGGCTAAACAAAATTAGTAATAACTTGCTCATCACAAACAATGATGACTGGATGAGGCATTTTGTGGTGTATCTGCGTGTGCTCTTAAAATGGAGCTCAAGTCAAGGAAACATTCAATAATAAAAGACATTTGGAAGAACACGTTAAGTGCGAGGCAATCAAAACGTTTCATTACTTATTCAGTACTCGTCAAATCCTAAATCTTCCAAAAAAAACAGATCTTAGCACATACATATGTAGGTAGGGATGAATCGATACAAGTAAATACGAGTAAATACTCGATACTTTTGATTCGATACCAAGTACTTTTGGAATCGATACTTTGATGTCCGATACGAATTGAAATAGTTGAATCAATTGAGTACTCAATTCAATGGCGATAAAAAGAAACATTGTTTTTTGCGTAATAAACTAATATTAAAATTTAATAGTCTTTAAATCTTTTTTCTGCTAATTGCGATAAACTATTAGTGAAAAATGCAAAAGCGAGCTAAGTTTTATTTTAATGATTTCGTATGATCAACTTGAAATTGAGTAACGGAAATGTGGTTGGTTTTCAATGCAATTCAATTAGAATTTTCTCAAACTAAATAATAAGTTACTCAAATATCTTGGGTAATCTTGGCTTTGCATTAATATTTGCAGCTTTTTTCTAGTAGTCCTATTGGTGAAGCATCAGTGATATACATCGATAGGAACATGAATTTAAAATACAGTAACTATTAATATTATGATTAAAAGTAACAATTGGTTTACATTTAAAAAAGTTCCGCTGCTTATACAATATACACTCTCGAAGTAGAATCGATGGACAAAAAGTAATGGGAAAGTGCTTAAAGAAAAGCCTCCCAGAATCTACCCGCGTTTTCAAAGGCACACCACTCAAAACGGAAGCAACGCACAACTGTTATATTTTATTATTTCTGATTTTTTTTCATTACAGCTAAATTATGGATAACTACTAAGACGAGCGGCTACAAAGCAAGAGGGTGGCTGGGTTCGATTCCCGGTGCCGGTCTAGGCAATTTTCGGATTGGAAATTGTCTCGACTTCCCTGGGCATTAAAGTATAATCGTGTTAGCCTCATGATATACGAATGCAAAAATGGTAACTTGGCTTAGAAACCTCGCAGTTAATAACTGTGGAAGTGCTTAACGAACACTAAGCTGCGAGGCGGCTCTGTCCCAGTGTGGGGATGTAATGCCAATAAGAAGAAGAGAAGATGGATAACTACTTGTTAGTGACAATATATATACAAGTATATATATATATATATATATATATACATATATATATAACGGGCGCTGATCATATGGCTACCGCTTCTGCCTCATACGCAGGAGGTCGTGGGTTCAATCCCAGGCCCGTTCCATTCTCCTACTTTGTATTTGTACTTTGCAATCGCTAGAACTGGAAATGGGCTTTAACACCGTTTCTATCTTCTATGGCTATAACTACAACTTGATTAGTTAGTTGTGGGCACCCTTGAAAACTTAGCTAAAAATAAAGAAGCATGAATAAAAACCACCCAGATTTAAAGACAAGGAATAGTTTATTCATTCTAAAAGCCAGGAGACGCTGGAAAAATTCAAATCAATTCATCTAGCAGTGATGATGCCTCCTTCGGTGCATTAAGGAGGATGTTGAAAAAAATTTCATAAGAAAGGTCTAAAATAGCACTTTAGGTGAAGGGATTTCAATTCTCCATTGATTCACGTTTTATTGGTATGCATCACAGTCAAAACAAAATCCTGATCACCCCAGCGCTAATAATGCCTTTCTCGTTCATTACAAAAAATAATATTTTGGCCATAAATTTTGATCATATAGTCCGATCTGACCAATTTTCAATAGGAAACAATGGGAAAGGATTCCCCGTCGAATGCAACTTGTTGCAAGCAAATCGGTTAACGCTTTGTTCCAAAAAGTGTGTATAATGACTAGACATGCCCAAAGAACAAAAATATTAAATAAACTCATTATTTCGAACAATTATGTCAAAATAATTATAAAAGCTGCATAAAACGTTATTAAAAATAAGTTAAGGGTTAACTAAAACGATATTGAATGATTTACCAATAAAATGAGGGTGCCCACAACCGAACCAATAAGGGTGCCCACAACCGAATTTCGCACCCTTTTTGGAACGTGAAGAAAAAAAATTTCGCCTTAAAATTTTGAAGGCAATCGACATTGGGCCTCAAAATAGATTAAATTTACTGTGTAAATACGCATTAGAACTCACTTTTTGAATTAAATCCTTTAATTTATGACACTTTGAAAAAGGCCAAAAAAAAACTTTCGTGTTGTTTTTCTTGTACGAAAAATTTATTTGTTTCTAGTTCAAAGTAGAGATGCCCATCCGGTTTGATATTAAGCACAAAACATCATGCTATTATAGCAAACAAATTGGCACCAACATTTCAAAAGGGCGAAACTGTTTTGTTAACAAGAGCTTCTCACGTCTCTGGTGGGCTTTTCTGTGCTCACCCACGTAATCCAGCACCATTAAATGAAATAAGAGGATTCGCTGCTTCCATCAGTAGTGTTGGATTGCGTGGGTGGGCTCAAGTGAGCCCACCAGCAACGTGAGGAGCTTTTGTTTACAAAATCAGTTACGCCCTTTTGAAATGTTGGTGCCGAAATGACGGTTGTCAGAATGACAGCATCTGTTATCTGTCAAAAGATACATAGGGGTGCCCATAACCGAACGGTGCCCACAACCGAACCTCCTCCCCTACTATACCACCCTTTCATTACTATCACAATGGCAACCCGTTAACCAAGACAAAGCTCTGCCATAAAACCTAACCCCCAGATTCCAATGAAATTCCGCAGGAACTCGTGGCGAGGACAGAGGTGTTCTCGGCTTGCAGTGGGCGAGAGTGACTGCAACATCAATTCCTCCCCATCCCCGATGACCGTGAGGACGTGGCCAGCGCCGTTATCGACCTTCCGAAATACTAGAGCTCTCGGACTGTGCACTCCAACCTCAAGGAGTGTAAATCCCATGCTTCCATCCATTGGTTCCATGTGCAATTGCGATTGTTCTGGTCGAGCACGGAGTAGCAACTACGAAATGCACGGTCATCATGCTCATACTCATGCTCATGCTCAACTACTTGTTAGTGACAAAATAATTTTACTTCAAATTCATGAGTACTCGTATGATACGATACTTTTAATTCGATATTTAGTGGTATCGATACTTTTATTTGATACTACTTAAAAGTAAAAGTATCGATACCTTAGTGGTATCGTTTCATCCCTATAAGTAGGTCTTGTAACAGGTCATTGCCCGAGCCGATATCACTTGAAGCTGTTGGGAAAACTTTAAGATGATGTATGTCGTTTCTGTGGCCGCGGAGATTTCAGTTCTTCAACAGGAATCAGATATAACCATCTGAAGTTTAGAGAACAAATCCCAATACGGTACTACGATTCACCTGGACCATAGCAATAATGCATCAACTTGACAAAGCTATATCAGATGGGGCATATATCACAATAGCTCCAATAAATGGCCGCAGTGATTGAAATATCCAACAAAGAAGAAAAAAACAGAAATTCATAACAAATTAAATAATAATAATAATATTATCATGTTATAAATTTGATAAAATATTTATTGGTAACGAATGGCAATTATTAAATTATATTAACACTCGTTATTAATATCTGACGTTGTTATAAGTTTTATATAATTTTGTCTGGTTGTCCTGGTCGTGCATCGATTCTCGAGATGTAGCGCAAATATTGAGAGAAATAGATACTTTGATTTTCACTAAAAACCAACAATGTTTTGCTTTACTCAACTCATTTGTAAAATTTGCGTTCAATCAAATAAGGTTTACAAACAACCATGCGTTCACCATTTATTCCTCATGCTAGTATGCCACTTCACATCACCTTCACAAAAATCAATGCAGAACCTCATTGTTTTGAGTAGGAGATTATTGTGATATGTGGCTAGTAGAAGTATTGTGTCTGCACGTTGACATAATTTGAAATTAAAAATGGCTAACACATCGGAAAACCTTAAGAGGGACATTAAAGATACATTCCCCACATTCGTGTAATCCATTAATATGCATCCTTTAAATTTGTATACCTTTTTGAGCCACAATACAGGGCGGACTCAGTTATAATCCGATAATTATCCGAAGGCTCGAGAAAATGGCATGATTATCCGTCGTATTTTTACGCATCATACGAAGATACAAATATTAGCCGTGTTTGGCACAACATAAAACAAAATCAAGGCAAACGTAGCCGTATCGTACAATATGTGTCAGACTTATAATAAAAGCCAAATTAATCCACCTTGTGGTAATAGTGATTTTCTCGCTTTTTTAAGGGAATCACATCAAACATACATAAAAATGGTAAACATTTGTAGGGTCATTCTGAGTACGACATTGGTATTGTGACTCATGCCACCTAATGGTCCTCCGGAATATTTATATTAAAAAAACGGCTAACCACCAAAGGTTGACCATGTATGAATTACAATACCAGCTCCATACTCATGGTAAAAAAACTTGTGCTTGTCCTTACGATAAAATGGATGTTCCGGATTTTCTAAAGGATCACTCAAGGTGGACAAGGTGATCTATGTATAAACCACAATGTCGCCCTAGTAGCACACACAGGGAATAAATATTCGAGCAACGCACCTCGCAACAAGCCTTTATCAGAACTCGAACACAGGGTCGTATGAGTTAAAAGTAGTAAGTTCGATTTTACTACATTTTGAGTAATAGCTTGTGGAATATGTTCGTATGAATAAAAGAGACTTTACTACACTACACATTTCGAACATACTACAAACAACTGATTCGGTATGAATAAAAGAAGAGTTTACTACTGATTTCTTGTAGTCTGCTCAAGACGTTGCTACTCATGTTTCAAATGCACATTATTCATCAGAATCGAAGCGAATCGACTTTGTTCTTGAGAATAGAAGTCCAATATAAGGAAAACAAACAAAACAGTCATGTCTTTTATTGATTAGCAACAAAAAAAAATGATGAAATCATCATCGTCATCATCGGGTCTATTTTGTTTTGACGTTTCTGCATGTAGTAAATAGTAGTAAACTGTACTAAAGGCTAAGTTCGAATGTAGCATATGCCATAAGTTCGAAAAAAAAATATTCATATCAAACATGTAGTTTTCTCTGTGGACTTTACTTATGAGTAAATACTACAAGCGTTGAGTTTTGCTACTTTTTATTCATACGACCCAATATGACAAGAATTATTAGCCATTTAGCCATTTAGGCCATTTAGCTGAACGACATTTTGTCCATATGACCATATGGCAAACGACATTTTTAGATGAATGATCTGTTGGGGAAAACATCAACAACAACAACGGCCAAGTAATCAGTTCGACCGTATGACCACTTCGCCCGTATGTCGCTTCCAGCTTGGTTTTTAGCCAAATGACGTTTTCGACCAAACCGTTTTCGATCTGATAACCGTATCGCCCAAATTGATAACCGTATCGCCTAGATAACTCTCACCTTAACATGTTATTCGGCCAAGTGGCATTTGAAAAAAGGATGTCCACCAAATGACTTTTGTCAATCGACGAAAAAGACCGAAAGGCCACAAACCCATCTGGCTGACATTTTTGGCCGTATTACTTGTTCAGCAAATGATATTTTCGGCCAAATAACCCCTCCAGCCAAACCACCATTTCGTCCAAATGAAATTTTCGACCACGACCTATCGGCCAAACGATTATTTTTGACAAGCAACCTGTTTGGACATATGACTTTTTCAGCCAAATTACCAATTCAGTCGTATCGCCAAACCTTTTTCTACCAAAAAACCGTTTCGGCCAAATGTAGTTTGGCTAGATGGTTTTCTGCTTAACGAGTTATTCGACCAAGTGCCTTTTGACCAAAAAGGCGCTCCGCCGAATGACTTTCGGCCAAACGATCCTTCGTCTCTAAAAAAATAGTGGAATTTCCGATGAATGACTTTTGAACTAAAAAGGCTTTCCGTAGAAATCCGAAAAAATCCTTTTAGAATTTCGGAACAAAAATTGGAAGCAGTTTTCGTGCAACTTAAAAATTTCACCTAGAAGTTCTGATAAAAAATAGTGGAATTTCCAAAAAAAAACTCATACTGGAAATTCTAAGCGATTTCCCATAGGAATTAAAAAAAATCTGTGAAATTCCTATGTACATTCCGAAGAGATTCCTGTGAAACTCCTGAAGAATTTTTGCAAGAAAATTCTGAACAATTTTCCGATGAAATCCAAATAATTTCTTGTTGAAATCTACACTTTGAACAATTTTCCGCGGAGACTCAATTCCTGGGGAATTCTCATAGATTTTTTTTAGAAATTCTAAAGATTTTCTATGAAAATTTGAAAGAATTTCATGTGAACACTTCTTTTCTGCGGATATTTCGTAAACATTTCTGTGGAAATTACGAAGAATATCTGAACCATTTTCTTTAAAATGGCCTTGTGGGCCCTCCTTAGCCGTGCGGTAAGACGCGCGGCTACAAAGCAAGACCATGCTGAGGGTGGCTGGGTTCGATTCCCGGTGCCGGTCTAGGCAATTCTCGGATTGGAAGTTGTCTCGACTTCCCTGGGCATAAAAGTATCATCGTGTTAGCCTCATGATATACGAATGCAAAAATGGTAACTGGGCTTAGAAACCTCGCAGTTAATAACTGTGGAAGTGCTTAATGAACACTAAGCTGCGAGGCGGCTCTGTCCCAGTGTGGGGATGTAATGCCAGTAAGAAGAGAAGAAGATTTTCTTTAAAAATTTGAAACAATTTCCCATTGAAAGTTTTAAATCAAAATCCCTTAGAAATACCACTTTTTATGTGGAAATTCTAAAGATAAACTTCAAAGATCTCCTTATATGCTTTTAACACCCTAAAACTATTGTTTTTAATAAAATTAGTACATTGGTACCATGATTTCCACAAGCCGTATAGATTTAAAAAAATAGTGAGTAAAAACTTCAGTATGCATTTGCTTGTGTTTTCTATTGTACTGAACATCATTTTTAATTTCTTCTACTTACTTCACTTCAAATGTGTATATTTGACCTTTCCCATCAGAAATCTCGTTATATTGTCTCAGTCAATTCCTTAACCTAACTAATGTTAATATTGCCAAAACACATATTTTTTAAGCCACCAACTACTTAAGATCGACAACAAAAACTTGAAAAGTTCTGTACGTGTGAGCCAACCTCAAGAATTGGCCTGATGTTCATTAAAAACCTAGCAAATGATAGACCAAACTAGAAAAATCGCCTTTTTTTATAGTTAGAGACATCACAGGTCAATTCTTCATGATATTAGATTCAACACCAATAAACCTTACAATTTCGTGTTATCACATATAGACAGTTCAAGAAGTACTCGGCAACCATATCATCTCGTACAGTAGAGATCACACACTGTTCTTGGATCAAAAGCGAATCAATATCAAAGGACCTCAAGCTTTCAATTCTCTTCCTACCGAAGCTGCTGTGAATATACAATTATGTATGTATCCAGACTCGAGCTATATTTACCAAGGATTCCGAATATGAGCTTTAGCCTACCTATGTAGATCTCAATTGCATACTGAGATATCAATTGAACATGTCCCATCTATTCAATTGATAGCAGCAACGCTTTAATTCGATTGACTGTTAGCACATATCCTGTCAGTTTGAAAACTTGCTATGAAGCCATTTTTCGGGGTGATATTTGCATCAATTAGCATAAACATCAACTCGACGTCAATAACACGTATTAAATTTGGAACAAAAATATGTTTTCCCCGCAAATTCCCATTTTTACAATCGCCTGTCAATCGGATTACCCCATTTTCAATTGACAGAATAGTCATTGACAGGAATCACAAGAGGCGATCAATTAAGACGGTATCGAAAACGACTGAGACAAAAAGTGGCTGACTAGATTTACTTTTCATCGTTCAAGTGAATGAAACGTCATTTATCAACACAGTTGATTCAAAAGTATAAGATTGCTACCTAATGTTGTTACTGTTCACGTGACTAACATGTAGGTTACTTCGACCTGGCAGCCAAAGTACCGGTACTAGAAGTGTCAAACCAATGTTGGTGATGCAACAAAACATGCACTACAACATGATGCATGAATTATGGCCAATTGAAGCTTGTTCAAGCATAATTTGGCAAAATAATTTAATTGACTACAGCGCCTCTAACGTTCTAGTACTGATGCTTCTACTATCAGCACTGCTCCTATTTCAGAACACGGAAATAAAATCAATATAAGCAAGAGTCTCTTTTCATTGTTCACCAGTGTAAAGTTACAATCAAGTGGTAGAATTAACTGAACATTCCACTAAAAATGTTCTAATCAAAATTCCATACCATAAAAAAGCGGACGCGTGGTGCCTTGTGCGAACAAGTATTTTACCTCCATGAGTTTTCCATCTGTTGCAAACAACAATTCCCGATTTTCTGAAAATTACCTGAATACGTATCATAAATATCTAAAAATTTATGAATTGAAAATTCGATGAATGGCTTACACCGACTTTCAAAGGCTCACATCTTAATCAGTTCCGGCTTCAACAAAAAGGTGAAACAATTTGATCATACATCGGTACTAAATTTCAAATATATGTTTGCTTCTCCTTACTTGCTTATTATGACATCTGAATTCGTTCAGAGATCTGATTTCGTTCCTTTTGGCTTTTCGTAATCTCATCTTTACACAGAGCATAAATCAGTCAAATTATCAGCAGATGTACCATTGTACCAAACCCGTTTCAATCTTTATTAATGAGCGTTCTGGAGCTTGAAATTTCATGTATTCAGCTTAGAAGCCAGCCATATAGCCTATTCAGATTACGTCATTTATTATAATAACTATCATGTTAAATATGAGAAAGAAAATTTTATGTATAAAAATTAATATCAAGTTACTCTTTATCATGATATTTATTATTATAAATGGCGTAATCTGAACAGGCAAAAAGTTCATTAAGTTACGTTTTTCTAATTTACTCCTTTTATTTACTCATAAGTATCAACAAGAATAGTGAGAACTAATGAACAGAGTGATCGTAACACACCACTTGAAGGTGTTTTTATTGTCTTTATTAAGGAGACTTTCAGCCCTAGGTTGGCTCGTCTCCGGGCCACCTAAAGGTTTCTACACAGTGTTACGGAAAAATACATAACAAATCATGTTTATGTTCATTAACATGTTACACAAATTCATACGTCCTGTTTGAACTGTGTATAACTTAATCTTTTTGATATATTTGTGTTTCTGTTTTAACATTTACAGTATGTCACCCGTTACAATTTTTCAAGTAAAATATTCTCAATCCTTCTTCATGGGTACAGAAATTTTAACCATGGTTACCCCATTATGCGAGTTCTTTTTTCACAAGCATCACTACATTTACTGTTGCCTCTGGCCGATGTATCGCACAGCATAGCGGTTTGATCGAGTGGAGCTTTCCTCTTTGTATTCGTGCTTGGTATATGCAGCAAAGCAGGCAAAAGTTTTTTCTAGCCGGCTTTCTCTTAGCACGAGGTTCTCTCCGATCCTTCCCCAATCCTGTACCGCATCTTCTTCGCTACCCAACATGCTTTCTAAAACCTACTCTTCATCCATCCACCGGGCGGGCCAGCGGCAATTGACCGACTGCCAGTTCTGTACGAGTGTTGGTGAGCGCGGTTTTGGCAGCTTTCCTATGCTCCCCCTTTTACCGTACTCCACCCGTATGGTGTTTGGGGATGGGGAGATTCGTCGCCTGCTCCGCTATGTACTATGTGTTATCGCTGCTGCACACGTGCAGAAAAACGCTTTCTGCCAATTTAGCCTCTCTCTGTTTTTATGCACGCGTTTCTATGCTTCTCTCATAAATAATGTTTTTTTGCATGCTCCACTCTCTTTGTCTCTCTGGCCCACTGATGGCCGCTCCTGGATTCCGTATCGCATCGAACCGTGGTTGCCTTGTTCGTTTGCCATGTGGCCTCTTTGTTTCTCATCTTACCGACAACCCGGCGTAAACCCCCCATCCCATCGCCCGATTGTACAATTTCATGTTCCCGGTTTTCGAATGTGAATGCCATTAACTTTTTCAGTTCTTGCTTTTTCTATACACTTTCTATACAAACCCGCAGCCCGCACCAGCCAACCTACCGCCGACGTCCGTTGCGTCGTCGGTCGTTGTCGGTTCATCGACGTCGTTGCAGACTGCTGGCACTGAACCACATGTTTCTTCCTTATAGCTGTTTGAATTTATGTTGGTGGGAATGCGGGCACCGATGCACAGACAGATCCTTAATCGCCGTCGTACGCCTCCCAACATGATGTTTGTTGCTCCTGTTGCTGTTCGACAGATACAACTTTGGCGGCGTTTGAATACATGTGATGCTGCTTCGACGGTGGGTGGTAAATTACCTTCGATGTGGTATTCGTTGCTCCTTTGATTTGTATACCCATCGTTTACAACCTGGTTGGAGGTTGGTACAGATATTATGCATGGAATAACAATTCAATGCTGAAGGTCAAAAATTGTTTTGAAGGCGTACTGATTGACGACACATTAATGAGTTTTTTAATATGGTGTTAAAATGTGTGTATGTAATAGGTTTCCGCTATTTCTTACATGCTCTGTACATAATGAAATTACAAATATGTGAGATGTGTAAGATTAATTAATTCTTAAATTAGGAAAACGCAGACTGGCAAATCTGTTAATGCAGCATGACTATTGTTATTGAGTTTATCCGCAAGGAATTTTGCTTCGAGAGTGTGTTTGGCGAGTGAACGTTGAGTGTCACGTACAATTATTAAACATTTTGAAACACCATTACTTAGACCCATTTTTGACTACATATATGATTTGTTGCAACGATCAAAAGTTGATACCTTCACTAGTTTCAAGAAATATTGTACGATCACCAGTTGGATAAATTGTTTTAGCGCAATAAACGTTCATGAATTATTTTTTATTTGAATGATTTTTTTCTTATTAATTGCATTGCGTATGCGTTCAGATTTATTGCTGAATTACACTTAAAAATTCAATACATCACCATGCTACAGTGACTCGTCGATCGGTCTGGTGCCCATCAGGTGAATTATTGCCTTTTGTGTTGAGTAATTGCCTGACCTTAATGACCTCGCGCAGGTAGAGGTTCATGTAGGGGGCAGAGCCGCATTAGATGTACCATCAACTGTTTGAATTCGACGTGATGGCGATAGTTCCTTCCAAGTGATTGACTGAACAACAGACGAAATATTCCAATTCGACACGTTGTGATGATTGCAACCTCTATCTTGCAACATTACAGTCACCTAGCATCATTGACAGTTGACATGGGTAATTTTATTGGAAAATGTCCAGCAGAAATGTTTTATGACTGCACTCATCATGAAACATACAAACGAAGATTTTAAAGTATTAGTTAATATATAATATTTGATACAAATTGAAGCACTGGTCAGCAAAAAAGGCTTCAACTAGTAACTATAAGAACACATGAAGAAGAAGTGGTAAGTTGTCTAATTTATCTGTTAGTATTATATTCAACACTATCGTCGTCTTATCGTAGACAACAAAGCATTTCCCCGCATCTATTAGATGATGTTATATTCCTTAGCCCCGGCATCAGCCCCATCGAACCTACGTTACCTTCTTCACTTCGCTCTATGACTCTGACGCCCCTTTAGGTTAGCAAGCGCAATTAATTAAGTTCACAAAAAACTCATAGCAATTTCTCTTAAAGCATCATTATCCCCAGCGCTGACCATTTATTACTTCTGAGGAGAAGCTTCGTCTCCGCAAGAACTGGAACATAACTGGACAAAGTGCTGTTGGAAGCGTAGAAGCCCCGAACAAAAACTATATTTTTCAGCACTCGCACTACAGCACTTGTGCTCTTCAACTCTGGGGTTCCGTTTTGATGGACCCAGTGAAGTGACACGAAACAGCGACAAAAAAAGCGTCACTGTCGCCGTCAGCGACGTTGTCTTTTTCCACATATACATATTTTGTTCATCTTCAGATCATCCACCTAGAAATGGTTGAGACAAAAAAAATGAAACAAACCAAGTTAAATTAACAGTTAATGAGAATTAAAGAGAAACTCATCATTATTACCATTCCTATCGTTTTTGGTTTGGAAGGTGGAGAGAAAAGCACAGATGAAGCTATCGAGACGGTTGGGTAGTACGTAGATTGGATGTATGATTTCGAGAATTGCTTAAAACAGAAGAAACTCATTAAAGTTTACAAATTGTGCCGGCAATAGAAATATTATTTTTGATGTTGCACTTCTTTCATTCGATCAACCACGTGGGCCCTCCTCAGCCGTGCGGTAAGACGCGCGGCTACAAAGCAAGACCATGCTGAGGGTGGCTGGGTTCGATTCCCGGTGCCGGTCTAGGAAATTTTCGGATTGGAAATTGTCTCGACTTCCCTGGGCATAAAAGTATCATCGTGCTAGCCTCATGATATACGAATGCAAAAATGGTAACCTGGCTTAGAAACCTCGCAGTTAATAACTGTGGAAGTGCTCAATGAACACTAAGCTGTGAGGCGGCTCTGTCCCAGTGTGGGGACGTAATGCCAATAAGAAGAAGAAAAAGACGTGATAATTTGTCTACACGTAAATATATGATTGGAGGATATATGATTCCTCACTACTTTATTGGCTACATCATAGGACAATACATATTCAACTCATCAAAACTTATGCAACTAACTAAAATTTCCAAGAATTCCTTCAACCATCCCGTCAAAAATTCCTTCAAAAAATCTATAAGGAATTCCCCCAATTATTGCCCCAAGAATTCTTTCAGAAATTCAATCAAGAATTCCTCTAGAAATTTTTCCAAGATTTCGAAGAATTTTCTTTAAAAATCCTCTAAAAATACCTTCGGTGTTTTTTTGAAACAGTTTCTGGATGAATTACCGACGACTTTTCTGATACGTTATATGAGAGCCTTGATGGGGCCTACAAGAGGGCCCAACACACGATGCGTCCCCATCGCCCATTTCTCCATGCATATTTTCATATAAGCTTCCAATGAGATTAGCATCGCCCAAACGTTAACTGATTTGGCTGAAATTTCGTCCATGCCATAGCAACATTTTGGTTTTATACTGGTATTATGACACTCTTGAAGAGTAAATTATGGTATTCAAGAGCGCTATAAAACTTAAAATGTTAAACCGTCTAAGACGAATTAAGTACTCTCCATTTAATTTCACTAGTTAATTTTCGTTATCTTTGCAGATACGTATTTCGACCACAACTGTGTGGTCGTCTTCAGTGTCTCGTACTTGACTCGACTTCAGAAGCTGAAGACGACCACACAGTTGTGGTCGAAATACGTATCTGCAAAGATAACGAAAATTAACTAGTGGAATTAAATGGAGAGTACTTAATTCGTCTTAGACGGTTGAATACATTCCACTAAAAGAGCTTTATATATTTTTCTTAAAATGTTACATGGGTGGCATCAGAGCATCAAACCGAACGAAATAAGAGGGCCCATCAAAAAAATTGAATTAGGTTTTTCCATACTAATTTGAGCCGCCCTAGTCATGAGGCTAACACGATAATACATTTATGCACAGGGACGTCGAGAACATGTACAACCCGAAAAAATCCTGGCATGGTTTTGATTTCCTTAGCCGTCGCGCATCTCACCGAGAACTTGTTTACTTTGGAATGTTTGTGATACAAAATCTTAATAAAACCAGTTAAAAAAACATATATGGGCAATTTCGTTTAACGAATTCACTTTAAAAACAGGGTGTCTACTACCTGGAAAAACCTGGAAAACCTGGAATTGTCAGGGAACTTCTCCCCACCTGGAAAATACCTGGAATTATCAGGGAAATCCTGACATAATCAGGGAAATTTCAATACCCGGTGATCATGAGTGAAATTCTCTCAAAAGATGAAAAAATCCTTAAAAATATTTGAATAAATAGACCAATCAAATCTATTGAAAATGTATTGAACTTTAATGCATCGTTGTTTCGCAAAAAAACGTTTTGCCATCTTCTTAAGAATTCCTGGAGAATTTCCGAAGCTATTCTTGATGAAATCTAGGATTTTATTCGGGAAATCAATTAGGGATTGCTTTTTAAATTCCTTTGAGTATTCCCTTGGAAATTCCTTAAGCATATATTAAAAAATACTAAATTAGTTAGGATTTTTCAAAGCAATTCCTGGAGGAACTTCCGAAGGAATTTCGGGATCAGTTTTCCAAGGATTTTCAATTATTCAAAGAAATCACTAAAAGAGTGTCCATAAAAATGATTAGCAATTTTCTAATTTATTTCTGGAGGAACTTCCAAGATAAAAATCAAAAAGAATTCCCGGAAGAATTTCCGGACGATTTTTCGTATGGTTTCTTTAAGAAATTCCCGAAAGGGAACCTGAAGGGATTTTCAAAAAAAAGTGTAGAGTGATTTGTGAAGGATTTTTGCTAAAGGAATTCTTGAAAGAATAGCCGAACGATTCCCGAATGGATTTTTCAAAGGAGTTTCTAAAGGTATTCTCGAAGTATTTACAAAGAATTCTTAAAAGCAAAACATCCGGAAAAACTCCTCCAGGTGTTTCCTAAAGTTTTCCTTAAGATACTTCTGAATGAGTTCCTAAAAAATCCCAAGGAATTTCAAACAAATATCCGAAGAATTTTCCGAAGGTTTTAACAGTAAAGCAGTCATAGAACGCTACTGGCGCTGTAACCATTAAAATTATTCTGCCAAAATATGCTTCGATAAGCTTAATAGCCTATTCAGATTACGATTAGATTATTTATCGTAATAAATATCATGTTAAAGCGGAGAAAGAATATTGAATGTATGGGGATGGCATCAGGTTGTTGCTTATCATGATATTTATGATTATAAATGGCGTAATCTGAATATGCTATAACTTGGCCGTTTGACACTTTTAGTACCGGTACCTTGGCTGCTAGGTCCAAGCAAACTAGATGTTGGTCATGGGAACAGGTATAAGGACGTTAGGCATGAGTAAAAAAACAGAACGATAGAAATCTTAACCAAGTTCCTAAAGAAATTCCTAAAAAAAATTCAGAAGAATATCTGAAGAAATCTGCAAAGTATTTTATAAATGTATTTCCGAGGGACACAAGACATTTTCGAACAAACAACTAAAGGAATTGAAAAAAAAATCGCCAAATGCATCTCTAAAGAAATTTTCGAAACAATTCCTTGGGATGTTTTCTAAAGTTTTAGCAAAGAAATTTCAAATGAAATCCTGGAGGAAGTTCTGAAGCAATTCTTAAAGTCCGGAGGATTTTCCGATGGAATCTATGGAGACATTTTCAAAGGAATACTTGGAGGAATTTCCTATGTGATTCCTGAAGGAATTTTGATTGAATGGCTGAAGCAATTTCTGGGTGAACTTGCGAAGGAATTCCTGGAGGAATTTCTTAAATAATTTACAAAATTGTTTTGTGAAGCCACCAACATATTCTTTAAAATAATATTTTTCGCAATATTTACTTTTTTGAATTGATAATTTTGCTGCTAAAATCTATATATGGCACGTTTGTTTTTGCCTGGAAAACACCTGGGAAAAACCTAGAAAAATCAGGGAATTTTGTTTTTACAGATGAGTAGACACCCTGTATATGCTGCATGAAATATAGTATTCTTATGTTGTAAGTTTTGCTCAACATCTGATATTGAAGTCAAAATGATTAAAATATTGATGTTTATTGATGTTTCAATTTCGCTTTATTTGATTTTTGCTTGCGTCAACCATTTCGACAATAATGTTACAAATATACGAGCATGAGAAGCAAGTACTGACCTAACACCGTTAGACTGCCAACAAGGCGATATTTCAACAGTTCACGTTAAACAGCGGAAGCGACAAACAACTACGTTTGTAGACTGAACTAAAATTGTACGCTATAGCCGCTACCTCTGCTGTTTGTTTAATTTGAACTAATAAAAAAAACTTCGAAGGTGCCAGGTGAGTGAGAAGCACTTCTGCAAATTACCATCCTGGAGTGCGCCAAAAAACTTTCATTACTCTCGCCACAGCCCGTATCCGACACACAACGGATGTGAATAAAGGAGGCAACCTCGTGTAGAAGTCACTATTATTAGCAACCCAACCAATAACGCCTAGCGCGCTGTCCACGTATGCGTAATTGGCAATCAAAGATCGTCCATCTATTCGTCGTTTCGGTTCGCATACGGGAAGCATTGAACAAAGAAATTGATAACAGCGAGAACATAACCTCCGCAGTAGAGAAGAAAGATGAGGAAGATACAGGTACTTTTAATATTTTTTCTAGAGATTTAATTAAGGGTAATGATATTTCAGTACATGATACCTGCATTAGAGGGTCACATGCGTGACTTGCATATATTAGTTTCGACGAATTTTCAGCAAAAAAAAATTTGGAACAGTTAAATTCAATATATATGCAAAGTAGGTTTTTTTTATCAGCGTGAAAGTAGGTAACTAATTTCTCAAACATTTTGAATATATTTATGTTCTTTGAATAAGTAGCACTCGAACAACTTTCAGTTAACAATTGAAAAAGGCTTACAGAAATAAAGACGGCGCTGCAGTCATAACACCGAAAAGTGTTTCTAATTCTATTTTAAAATGCCTTGAACCAAATTATCTTTTGAGCACTTTCCCTTCAGCTGCCAACCCACAGATTGGGTTAATTTCCAAGTAATCAATTCTGTCCCACCAATCAAGACACAATTTGGCACACAGGGCCGGTGGACCGGGCCTCCACGCTGCTACCCCGCTTCAAGTGGATCGTAGGTACTGTGCAATGCGCTTGAGAGATAAGGAAAAAATCCTCAACACACGGTGATTGATTCCTGTGCCACGCTAATGAATTATTGATGAATTTAAATTTAATGGCGTTACTCTTAGTTCATCTTTTTTGGCGTAAAAGCAAAAGGAATTAGGGGAAGGAATTTCACCAACGGAGCCAAAATCCACTCTTTTATAATTCTTAATCCAGCAAAGGAATATTGCACAGTTTGCAAACCGATTAGGCGCTTTGTTTTCATTGTAAAGGATGAGCATGTTGTGTGAAAACAAGAGCAGTTCCATTTTCCAACACACTGAAATAAAATCATCTTATGTATCTAAAAAACTAAAAAAGAGCATCGATTTCGTCGGTTATTTTGGCCAACATGCATGCTCACGGCTGAATAAATCACCAACATAGAAATAAAATCAAATTGTTTGTCATTCTTTCGTTTTTAATAGAATGAATATATGTAAGATGGCCTTATCGATTAAAGTACGGATTTACCACATATCAAGCCTGAGGGTTCCCGGTCCGAGAAAACTTTTCGGGTTGGAATCGTTTGGTGCTTGGTACACAATTATATACATACTTTAGCCACAATGACAAATAAAATATCTAAGTAATTTTTCTGGGGAATTTTTAATCATTGCATACATTTTTTTATTCATTAATCTTTAATCATAATCATATAATTTTTATACCTTTTAATAACCCAATTTGTTAGAAAGGTTACTTGATTATTGATCCCTATGCAAATCATTCAATTTGATTACTCATAATCATTAATCATTAATTATATCGATCGTTAATCATTAATCATAACGGGTGAGAACTAAAAAATTTGAATGACTTCAATACTTTTCTATCAAACTAGTAAATTTTTCTCAGAAATTTGACTTTATGTGAATGAATCCTTAGAATAAATAATTAGAATTGTCGCAGACACACTTTCACTCGAACATTGCCTACAACATGCCGTTAAAACAGGAAGTACTGTGGCACGAATTGTACATTTTTCAAGCGAACAAAGATTATGGGAAAAGTACACGGTCGAACATTTTAAGCGTAAAAATATTTCGGTAATTTTATACACGAAGCAACTCATAAGCAGGATCAGAAGCAGCATTCCGAAAATTGATGTGGCAGAGCCGTCCAGCAGTCATATCATACCAGCAAGACTAAGCTGCGCCGCTCGGCGAACCACGGACCATATGCTAATATTCTTTAGTTTATGTTTGAAGACTAAGGACAACTCTTTGTATAACATATATCAGATTGAACTGTACTTCTTTGTAGTTTTCTCCCGAACCATTCTTTTCATTCCAGTTGTTTTAGTTGCAACCCGTTACACATATTGTGTCAATATTTTAATCACGATCGGTAATCGCCAATCATATTCCAAACGTGATGATAAGATGAGCTTCCAACAGTAGCCATCCCGGTTCTGTGTTTGGAGCTGCTGAAGTGGTCTCTCAAAATCAAAAATATTCCCTCCAAAAGCCACATGAACTTACCGAGCGGGCAACTCCGTTCGTTGCCCGACGAGGAAAGAGGCAAAGTCCTGGCCTGCTATTCACTGGTCAATGTTGGCAACCGAACCGTTATGTGATATTTGCATATCTGTCACCAATGCACGCTAAAAGTGTATTGCCCAATTTCTAATATAGCTCACCCTCAAATTCCCCTTCTTCTCTCACTAAAAAAGAGAGAAAAAAAACCATTGACTTAGGATTTTCATAAACAACTATTTACATCGCAGTATCCAATATCCGTACTAAATTCCCATATTCAAAATTATCCTAATTACAATTTTGAATTCAAATATTTCAATACGGTTTTCCATCCCGATACTCAAATCCAATGTATGAACCCGAAATGCAAGTCCAATATTCCTAAACGTTTTTAAAATGGAATTCCAAAATCAAACATGCATATAAAATATTCAAGTTTTTTCTTCAATCTCTTCATCTTCAATGGCTCTGCATTGCAACTGGTTTTTGGTCTATTATTCACGTGTTCTATAGCATTTCCATAGTAATTAATTGAAAGTTTTGTTTGTGCCTACCATTGCATTATTATGTATCTTGTATCAGTATTTATTTTCCTATATTCATATCCAATTTTCACAACTAATATTTTAATCCAAGTCCATCTTTCAAGTATAATCTCTAGCTTATAATCAAAAGTTGATTCTCAATTAACATTGTTTTCAATATTTGCAACCAAGCCGATTCCAATTTTCAAATCTAGTAATCATCTTACCTCACCCATTATCAAAATCAAATATTTCATTTGAAACCAATGCCAAAAACAATCCAAAATAAATTTTTCAATTAAAAAGCCACATACCGTGCGGGACCGAAATCCGTACAGCACCGAAATCCGTCCACCTCATGAGATATCAATGAATTAAAGGGTGTTAAAGGTAATTAATGTAGAAATAATTTATCTTATCCTGTTCAGATACTTGGCAGTAAGCTTCTAGGGCAAAGAAATGGAAAGAAGGCTTTGAAATTAAAACAACAAAAATCATAACAAAACGCCACCCACCAAATGCAGAGTTTTTGCCGCCATTTTGTTTTCGGGCAGAGCATAATAGCACCAAAAGTAACTGTGTTTTAATTGCTAATTGCGAATCATTACATAAGATAAGCGGAACACGAATCGAAGGGATCGCTTCACAAGATGCGCATCGAATTATTTACAGTGGTAGTTTAGTCAATCAGACTGCTTCAATATAAATATTTAGTTAAATAATAGCTGTACGGATTTTGATCCTTTGATTCGAAATCCGTCCACGGTGGACGGATTACGATTCAGGAGTAGTAGATTTTATCCATTATTTTATCATGTTTTTCGTAGTTTTTAATGAGTAAATGTGAAACACTTCAAAACTAGAAGCCTTCATGCTCCTGTGTCAGTGACAAACGTTGTATTTATATTCCATTCCTGTTTTCTAATGACTACATCTAATGACTCATACACTAAGGTGCTTAAGTGTACGGATTTCGATGCCTTACGGTATGACCAAAAGCTACATGTAAATGCATATTTACTAAACAAATTAATCCAGCCTTTTTTAACCTTCTGAAATGTCAACTATTTCATGTTCATGATCTTCCAGCTGTGTTCCTTCTTATTTATTTTTCTGCAAATATATAAAATATATAAAGCATTGCAAACCAATAGATTTCGATCCGACAGACCATGTTCAATACAATTTGATGGCCTTCCAATGGAAAAGCCAAAACTATATCGGTGGCTCTCCAAACATACTCTGTATTGGGCCTTCAAGCTTAAGCCAATCAGTCCGGCACACTCCCACAACACTTTCGAAATTCAAATTTAAATATGTAGTTGCGTTCTGCTGGTCCACCGCACTAACGTTTCTTAAACACGAACAATCCACACGCTTCTACACAACCTCCACCATCAAAAGCTGTAACAATTCAATACTCTTCCGGAGTACCTTTGACAACACAAACAGAAACCCGATGAGAAAACAAATAATTTATTCCGAAAACAAATCACGTTAAGTCGAAACTGGCAGCAGCTTCGGCATCACATATCGAAACCGTTGAGAAACAACACATTTTTCAATCCAGCGCCCGTCCAGAGCGCCTTCGACATCACAAACCAAAACCGATGAGAAAATCATTCAATCCGATGCTCTTCCAGAGCGTCTTCGACATCACAAGTCAAAGCCGATGAGCAAATCATTCATTCCGACTTCCAAAACGTCTTCGACATTACAAGTCGAAACCTGGGAGGGAGCTCTCGATACTACACATCAAATTAATTATATACTGTCGTCATGCAACAAGTAAATTTTCAACAAGAAAGAACAATCAACATAGGCGCCACCTATGTCTGTTTCTCCCTCCCAGGTCGAAACCAATGAGCAAAGCATCCTATCCGACGCTCTTCCAGAGCGTCTTCGACATCACAAGTCGAAACCAATGAGCAAATATTTAATCCGATTCTTTTCCAGAACGTCTTCGACACTACAAGTCGAAACCGATGAACAAATCATTCATTCCGACGCTTTCCCAGAGCGTCTTCAATATCACAAGTCGAACCCGATGAGCAAATCATTCAATCCGACGTTCTTCCAGAGCGTCTTCGACATTACAAGTCGAAAACGATTAAAAAATGTCCCAATCACGCCCACAAAATACTTAGAAAACAATTATTTCCAACCAGGAACAACCAGGCAGGAACGCCAAATGTGCGGCCTAATGGGGGAGGTTCCTTCATCAGTGCTGCCACCTGGAAAAGTTTAGAGAAAAAGTAGAACCAAGGAAATTTGACATGGCATGATATAGAAAATGAGAATTAAAATGTCTCTAGAACGTTAAAGAAATTTTTTTGTCAAACAATTTTTAGTTTGTGGGGTTAGAAATTCAACAATCTTAAGCATTAACTGCTTATTCGAAAAAAAAATTGAGATGTCATGTATATTTTGTGTGCTTTTAAAATTCTTACCCCATAAACTAAGATTTTTTGGAGAAATGTCCTTAATTTTTGTATAATAACAAAAATATACTTCATTTCCTATACCACACCGTGTGAAATTTCATTGATTCTACTTTTTCTCTCGATGACAGCTGGTGGTCTTCTCCTCCCCTATTCCGCACTGTGTGCTGTCTTACCGAGCGTGCAACTCCGTTCGTTGTCCGACGAGCAAAGATGCAAAGTCCTGGCCTGCTATTCACTGGTCAATGTTGGCAACCGACCCGTTAAATGATATTTGCATATCTGGATTGCCCAATTTCTAATATATGTCACCCTCACAAAAGACAACTGCTTTACTACCAAAATGTAGGCGACGTTGATGCTACGGTGTAGGAGTACCGCCTTGCAGTATCTGACCAGTTCCATAAAGCGCCATTACTCGCTCTATGAAACGAGATAAGTTCCAATAGATTCGAATAAAATAAAAATATGGAATAAAATTTACAAACCCTACTCACGTATTATTACTAACTCAATCAGCATTTTAATAATCAAACAAAATCTGCCACTGCACAAAATTGAAAGACATACACGTTGGCAATGATATGCTTTGTGCCCAGGGAGCAAGTAGCTCCCATAGATGTAGATGATGAATGAGCGCATCCAGATAATAGAAAAACGCCAAAGTTGTTCCAATTTTGAAGCTGCGTTGCGTTGCGTTGCGTTGCGTTGTAACGGAGTATTTCGTAGATTGCATACTAATAGCTGTCATGTATATTCTTTAAATTTCTTACTCCAACTGCTTATAGATTACTACTTGGGATTTAATAGCAACCCAATTGGAGGTCCAAAATGATAAAGCATGAAAGCTACCATTGCCGGCCACGCCCATCTTCTCCGTTACTAGGGAAAGGAAGGAAATGATGATATGACATCTACTTAACGAGAGGCCAGCGACTCACCGACGCCCTCATAGATGTCAAGGAGTTGGATGGTTGGTAGGGTATATAGTTAAGGAGTATCATCATAAGCAAATGATATAATAAGTTTGAATAGACGTTGGGAGTGACCATGCTAAGAAATTTATGTCACTCCATTGTTGATTTCCTTGGGATGGGGCAAAGCTATTAAACTTGCCCTGGCTAATTAGCCTAGGTTTAAGCGCCATTGTTCGCTCTCAAAGTAGATATGGATACTATCAGAAAAAAAAATCGTCGACCTCATCAAACCTTTGTATTTGCTTCTTTTAGTTTTACCAGTTCAACTTTGTATGAGCTCTCCTGTCCAGTTTCAAAATGCACCAATAAGCGTTCCAAGTGGCGTAATCCTCACGTACATTTGGGAGAACCAACCTCGGAATTCGCTGTGAAGCATCCATAGCATAATCCATATAATACGTGTCACAAGCTGTACGAGGATGCCGATTTTTGATGGAACCTGCTACAGGAACTAGTAACTTGTGAATACAACTGAGCAGTAGGCTCCAGGAAGTGAAGTTTTATTCTTGCCGGTTTGGAGAATTGGAACACTTTTTTTTCATTCACTGGAACTTTTCATTGAAAATTGACAGAACATCGACCAGCTTCACATTTTTCACACCTGCTCGCGACCACAGCACACTAAGACCTCTTGATTTTTTTCCCAAAGTTGTTCCAATTTTGAAGCTGGACAAAAATCCAGTTGAAGCTTCTAGTCGCCCAATCAGTTTGCCTTCTTCAATAAGCAAACTGTTTGAAAAGATTATTTTAAGTAGAATGATGGTTCATATTAATGACAATTCTATTTTTGCTGATGAGCAATTTGGTTTTCGCCATGGGTATTCAACCACTCATCAGTTATTAAGAGTTACGAATTTAATTCGGCTCAACAAATCTGAAGGATATTCTACTGGAGTTGCTCTTCTTGATATAGAGAAAGCATTTGACAGTGTTTGGCATGAAGGTTTGATTGTAAAATAGATGAATTTCAATTTTCCTCTGTACATTATTTAACTGATCCTAAATCAGATCGCTCACTGCAGGTAAACTATCAGAATTCTAAATCTGATAGATTACCTGTAAGAGTGTTTCCCAAGGCAGCACACTGGGACCCACATTGTATAACATTTTTACTTCTGACTTACCTGTATTACCACCAGGGCGTCAAAAATCTTTGTTTGCAGATGACACGGGCCTTTCCGCCAAAGGGCGAAGCCTTCGTGTCAATTGTAGTAGATTGCAAAAAAGTTGGGATATTTTCTCCACTTACTTGCGAAAATGGAAAATTTCCCCGAATGCTTCCAAAACTCAGCTTATAATTTTCCCTCATAAGCCGAGAGCTTCTTATTTGAAACCTTCTAGCAGACATATTGGGGGCACCAGGGACTATGTCCAAGGGCTTGACGATCCCTCCCCAGGCCATCTGCGAGTTGTGGCTCCTGCCTAGGATGTGGTGGGGTTTGACAGTGGGCCCTGTTAAACCTCTATAAAAAGCTGCATGTATCCGCAAGTAGGCTCCGCCAAAGCGACCGTGTGCCGCTCAAAGCGCACAAGCCCAAATCCTGGTGTTAGGTGGGACGCTAAACAGCCCTGACACAACGGCCCTCCGACAAGACAGGAGGTTTGCGCAGGCCCAATAAGCCGCCTTTAAAAACAACTATTACGAACGACATAGAAGATAATACGACTCGATACAATCGGCAACGACCTAGGCGGCGAATAAAGGATCACTATTGGAAGCTTGGAACATGGAACTGCAAGTCACTAGGCTTCGCAGGTTGCGACAGGATAATCTACGATGAATTACATCCCCGTAACTTCGATGTCGTAGCGCTGCAGGACATCTGCTGGACAGGACAGAAAGTGTGGAAAAGCAGGCATCGAGCGGCTACCTTCTACCAAAGCTGTGGCACCACCAACAAGCTGGGAACCGGCTTCATAGTGCTGGGAAAGATGCGCCAACGCGTGATTGGGTGGCAGCCAATGTCGGGCACTGCCCACACGAAGGAAGATCCGACGACGAGAAAGAAGCGTTCTATGCGCAGCTGGAGCAGACATACGATGGATGCCCACTGCGAGACGTCAAAATCGTCATCGGTGACATGAACGCTCAGGTAGGAAGGGAGGAAATGTATAGACCGGTCATCGGACCGGATAGTCTGCATACCGTATCGAACGACAACGGCCAACGATGCATAAACTTTGCAGCCTCCCGCGGAATGGTAGTCCGAAGCACTTTCTTCCCCCGCAAGAATATCCACAAGGCCACATGGAAGTCACCTAATCAAGTAACGGAAAACCAAATCGACCACGTTCTAATCGACGGCAAATTCTTCTCCGACATCACGAACGTACGCACTTACCGCAGTGCGAATATCGAATCCGACCATTACCTCGTCGCAGTATGTCTGCGCTCAAAACTCTCGACGGTGATCAACACGCGTCGGAGTCGTCCGCCGCGGCTTAACATTGGGCGGTTACAAGACGTTAGACTAGCCCAAGACTACGCGCAGCAGCTGGAAGTGGCACTCCCAACGGAAGAGCAGCTAGGCGCAGCATCTCTTGAAGATGGCTGGAGAGATATTCGATCCGCCATTGGAAGCACCGCAACCGCTGAACTAGGCACGGTGACTCCGGATCAGAGAAACGACTGGTATGACGGCGAATGTGAGCAATTAGTTGAGGAGAAGAATGCAGCACGGGCTGGATTGCTGCAACACCGCACAAGGGCGAACGAGGCACGATACAAACGGGCGCGGAACAGACAAAACTCGATTTTCCGGAGGAAAAAGCGCCAGCAGGAAGATCGAGACCGTGAAGAGACGGAGCAACTGTACCGCGCTAATAACGCACGAAAGTTCTATGAGAAGTTGAACCGTTCACGTAAGGGCCACGTGCCGCAGCCCGATATGTGTAAGGACATAAACGGGAACCTTCTTACGAACGAGCGTGAGGTGATCCAAAGGTGGCGGCAGCACTACGAAGAGCACCTGAATGGCGATATGGCAGACAACGGTGGCGGTATGGTAATGAACCTAGGAGCACGCGCGCAGGACATGCGACTTCCGGCTCTGAATCTCCAGGAAATCCAGGAGGAGATCGGCCGGCTGAAAAACAACAAAGCCCCTCGAGTTGACCAACTACCAGGAGAGCTGTTTAAACACGGTGGTGAAGCACTGGCTAAAGCGCTGCACTGGGTGATTACCAAGGTTTGGGAGGATGAGGTTCTGCCGCAGGAGTGGATGGAAGGTGTGGTGTGTCCCATCTACAAAAAGGGCGATAAGCTGGAATGTAGCAACTACCGCGCAATCACATTGCTGAACGCCGCCTACAAGGTACTCTCCCAAATTTCATGCCGCCGACTAACACCAATTGCAAGAGAGTTCGTGGGGCAGTACCAGGCGGGATTTATGAGTGAACGCTCTACCACAGACCAGGTGTTCGCTATACGTCAGGTATTGCAGAAATGCCGCGAATACAACGTGCCCACACATCATCTATTTATCGACTTCAAAGCTGCATATGATACAATCGATCGGGACCAGCTATGGCAGCTAATGCACGAAAACGGATTTCCGGATAAACTGATACGGTTGATCAAGGCGACGATGGATCGGGTGATGTGCGTAGTTCGGGTTTCAGGGGCATTCTCGAGTCCCTTCGAAACGCATAGAGGGTTACGGCAAGGTGATGGTCTTTCGTGTCTGCTATTCAACATCGCTTTGGAAGGAGTAATACGAAGGGCAGGGATTGACACGAGTGGTACGATTTTCACGAGATCCGTCCAGTTATTTGGTTTCGCCGACGACATTGAAATCATGGCACGTAACTTTGAGAGGATGGAGGAAGCCTACATCAGACTGAAAGGCGAAGCTAAACGGATTGGACTAGTCATCAACACGTCGAAGACGAAGTACATGATAGGAAGAGGCTCAAGAGAGGTCAATGTGAGCCACCCACCACGAGTTTCTATTGGTGGTGACGAAATCGAGGTGGTTGAAGAATTCGTGTACTTGGGCTCACTGGTGACCGCCGATAACGATACCAGCAGAGAAATTCGGAGACGCATAGTGGCTGGAAATCGTACGTACTTTGGACTCCGCAAGACGCTCCGATCGAATAGAGTTCGCCGCCGTACCAAACTGACTATCTACAAAACGCTTATAAGACCGGTAGTTCTCTACGGACACGAGACCTGGACGATGCTCGTGGAGGACCAACGCGCACTGGGAGTTTTGAAAGGAAAGTGTTGCGTACCATCTATGGTGGGGTGCAGATGGCGGACGGTACGTGGAGGAGGCGAATGAACCACGAGTTGCATCAGCTGTTGGGAGAACCATCCATCGTTCACACCGCGAAAATCGGAAGACTGCGGTGGGCCGGGCACGTAGCCAGAATGTCGGACAGTAATCCGGTGAAAATGGTTTTCGACAACGATCCGACGGGAACAAGAAGGCGAGGTGCACAGCGGGCAAGGTGGATCGATCAGGTGGAGGACGACTTGCGGACCCTCCGCAGACTGCGTGGTTGGCGAAGTGCAGTCATGGACCGAGCTGAATGGAGAAGTCTTTTAAGTGCAACACAGGCCACTCCGGCCTTAGTCTGATGATAAATAAATAAATAGCAGACATATTGTCACTATGAATGAGGTTTTAATTAATTGGTCTAGCGAAGCCAAATATTTAGGACTTTTGCTGGACCAAAAACTAACTTTTAAAAATCACATTGAAGGCCTTCAAGCCAAATGTAACAAATATATTAAGTGTCTATATCCACTTATAAACAGAAAATCAAACTTTTGATTTACAAACAAATTTTAAGACCGCCCATGTTGTATACTGTGCCAATATGGACTAGTTGCTGCAATACCAGGAAGAAAGCACTCCAGAGGATTCAAAATAAAGTTTTGAAAATGATTCTGAAGTTGCCTCCATGGTATAGTATCAATGAACTTCATAGAATTTCTAATATTGAGACATTGCAACAAATGTCCAACAAAATAATTTTCAATTTTAGACAAAAATCGTTGCAATCTTCTATTGCAACATTTAGCTCGTTGTACCCTTAGTATAAATTAGGATAAGTTTAATTTAAGTTCAAAACATTGTAATTCCTACATGGTTTAATTCAACCAGAGGAAAATTTCAAACTGCCAGAGGTAATGGAAATTTATTAATAATAACTAACAATGTAACATAGCAAATAAGGATGATAGTGTTAAGACAACACGGAACACCTAGTCTTAGAAATGAATGCATGTATTAGATAATTAGCAAATAAAATTAGTTAAAAAAAATGAATGAGCGCAATTCAGTAGAATGATATTTCAAATATATTTAGATATAAATAAGAATGGCAATTCGTTCATTAAGTATAGGAGCTAGAACATATGGGAGAAATACCTGTGTCCCATCCTTGAAAGCTAGGAGGGACACTAATCTTCTTAGCAATGTCCCTCACAACATTACCTATTGGTATATGAATAGATAACGTTGTGAGGGACATTGCTAAGAGGATTAGTAAATATGGAACAATTGGTACGGCTGTCCTCGTTTCTTACTTTCATGAATTAAAAACACTTCGTTGATATTTGTATCATATTTAAGATATACTGCAAATATTAATGCTGACAAGAAAATTCTCGGAATAACAACCGACATTCCCAGGATGATTTTCAATACTGGTTGTGCATGTGCTAAGACAAGACAGGACAAGTGCTTCGATATCATTGTTTTTTTTTGGGACTTGGCCGAATGATGTTACGGTTTCTAGCCAGATATTTGATCATGCTCACGAGCTTTTTCGATGTAAACGTAATTCAAACAACAGTGGCAAAACCATATGGGGCGGAGTACTGGTAGCCGTGAATTCCAGCTGTAAACCAAAAACTGTCGGAAACACTTCGTGGGACTGTATCGATCAGGTTTGGACAACGATCGAACTTAGTGATTGAAAACTGTATTTGGGCTGTATATTCCACTCGACCGATGTCGGGATTTAGGATATGTGTTGAAACTCACTGCAGTTCACTTTTCTATATTCTACAAATAACAACTAGTCTCGATGAAATCATAGTTCTGGGGGATTATAATCTACCGAGCGTATCGTGGATAACTTCACGTAACTTCACAATGGAGCAGTACAGCTTGCTATGGTTCAGCAGCATTACTTCAAGTTAATGCCATGTCCAACGAGAATTATTCGTCATCTTGTCGTAATTAGCGCACAGCATCTTCATCGCTTGCACCAGCGCCACATGTCAAGTCTAAAGTCACTAAAAGTCTCTAGAAAATACAAATCGAACGCAAATGAAACGTTCACGAAGGCCTCTATCTTTGCAGTGTATCAACACTTCATGAATCGAAATCTGTTCACCAAGAATGGATTTCGAATCAAAGGATCAATTTTTTGTCTTTATTATCGACACTTTCAGCCCAAGGCTGGCTCGTCTCGAGAGGATCAAATTCCATATAGCTATTTTTCACTTAATTTAAATGTAATTCAAATATAGCCGATTGATTGACTAGACTACTACTGAGAGGCGATTCTTATGATTTATTTGTCATTGATTTGCAGTTTAAATACAGTTATTTTTTGGTAAATTATGGTCAGCACGTGAGCAAATGGCACCTGAAACTACGAGTTTCCTGGGTGGTGACTGTGTGGTGGTTTTCTATTTTTGTCAGAGCCTACTCTACATTTTAAGGAACAAAAAGCATCCTGGCAAGTAGTTAAGTAGTAGGAAAGTTCTAAATGAACAGTATAAGGGCCGATGCCTGAGTAATGTTTTTTCAACGTCACGTGCATGCAGCGGTAAAATGACGCAGGTGTGCATCAGTGCGGCGACGCTGCGTTACCGCTTTTTCCCGATACACACTTGCGTCTGGAAGTCACGTGCACTCAGCGTTGAAAAGACGTTATATGCGCATTACGCCTAAGCTAAATTATTTATAAATTAAGTACATTGAACTCCCTCTAATTTATTTATTTCTCCTGTTGTGGGTGGATTTCAGCCACTCACGGTATAAGTTAACACACATAAAACTTTGGTTCGTTACTTTACTCGCTTAAGGTGATTATACAATCAAGCCATGTGGTGAATTTTAAATTCACCACGGTTTTCTACTCCTATTAACAAAAATTCCAATCTAGCATAATAATTCTCGTACAATGCTGAAATTAAAGTCGATTGGTTAGCATAAGTAAATAAACAATCTACCGATGTTTCATCCCCATGGGCGTTGTGGTTCTCTCAATTCGTGCTCTTGAAAAATCACTAGAAAAAGCACGTGGTTTCCAAGATGGCCGATTTGTGGCTTTGTTGTAGAACCACCTTAAAGTCTCTAACCACTTTCTACAGATATATGGAGGCGCACGGTTCACGGTTTTTCAAATTTGCACATTAATTATTGGTGCTGCTTCTTTTGACAAACATGGTTATGTTGCGAAATGCATCCGCAGGCGGATGGCGTAATACTGGATGCGGGTGGCGTAGACCGACTTTATTTAGATAGTAGAGATCAAATCTTTGCAGACATGTAAGCAGAAGTACAGATTGCACCAAGTGCGCAACGCGAGTAGGGTAAAACGTCCTATCGTTGTGGTATGCCCTAATGTTGCGATAGTGTTAAAGTAGTCCATTCTGGATATAATACCATTGTTAACAATTGTGGGTACGCTAAAACTCTTCGGATTGACGACTAGAACAGCTTTTGTTTGACAAAATTCCGTTCAAAACTATGAAAAATCAACATTTTTCGTTAAAAATTTGAATCCTTTGAACCCATTATTGCGGTAGTGCTAAGCTCCTATTGTTGCGGTATCGCTCTCCATAAGAATTACAAGCAATACCGCAACAATAGGACTGACCTTCAAACAATACCGCAACGATAGGCAACTGCGTCCTATTATTGCGGTAGATTGTTTTTATTGTGATAAAAACAAAACATTATAAGTTCAGCACAATTGACGTAATATTTACGAAACTATAGTTAACGAGCATTCTATTAAACTACTACAATGTGAAAATCGACCATCAGGTAATTTTTGAAGAATGGTTTTGACACGGTGCTTAACCCCTCCATGATAGGTCGTTTTACCCTACTCGTTTTTTTTTATAAAACTACAATAAAATTTTATGTAATTCTATTATACGTTCGATATACGAGGCAATCATTTCTTACAGTTTTTGTTTTGGTTTCATCTCTTTACAGTAAACTAGCCGTATTCGATGGCAAAAAGGCGATACGAGGAGGCATACCATTCGTATTTCGTAAGTTCCATTAATCATATTGAACATTATTCGTTTTGCAACTGACTTTATATTTTAAATTCAAGTAATTCAGTAATCTTCTACACTAGGGGTAATATTTTTATCAAATTACTAATTTTTTAAATGTTTTTTTTTTCAAAACATCGTCAAATTATCTTTACAGCACAATTCGGGCCCTGGAACTTCGGACCACAACACGGTTTCGGCCGAGTAGTGCGATGGACGCTAGAACGAGCGCCGGAACGTCTACCCAGCGGGGACGTGGAAGCAGTTTTCAGCCTAATGGACAACGAAATCACACGATCGATGTGGAATTATCCGTATGTTGATATTGGCATATGAGTGAATTTAGGTTCAAAACTGTAGTCAAATGTCGAATACTTTCAGTTTCCGCATAACGTACCGATTGATCCTCCGGGAGAAGGAACTTCACTTTCACATCGGTGTGTACAATCCCAGCAAAGACCTAACGTTTTCCTTCAACATGCTGCTGCACACATACCTGAAGGTGCCGGACGTGCGACGGTGCCAGATAACCGGTCTACACGGCTGTACTTTTATCGATAAAGTGAGAAACCCGAAAAGTAATCTAGTACTTCATTAATTAAATTTATTCGCTTTCCACCCCCACAGACTAGAGACGGTGCTATCTACCAGGAAGGTCGTGACGTAGTGACAATCAACGAATGGACGGATCGAATTTACCAGCACACGCCTCAGGAACATATAATCACGAACGTCGTGTCTGGCAGGAAGATGCGGTTGCAAAAGTACAACTTCCCCGATACAGGTGAGAGCGGTAGTAGTAGAATATGTAGTAGGTCACATGTATGGTTTTGATGCTAAACTATTTGTTTTTGTTTTTCAGTTGTGTGGAACCCCTGGATGGACAAAGCCCGGGAATGTCAAGATTTTGGTGATGATGAGTACCCGAACATGATATGCGTCGAGGCTGGCCACGTGTCCACACCGGTTATCCTTCTGCCGGGTACCGCGTTCGAGGCAAGCCAGATACTTCAGGTGAGTGGCTTGGTACAGAGTCTATTATATATAGAGTTACGCAAAGAGTGAAGCCAAATCTACCTATTGAACTGTCAAACCGTCTACCTATCGAGCAAAGTAAACAAATGCTAGTTGGTAAGGCGGAAGTATTGTTATCGCCTAATGATTATTATGGCGAATTAAAACGCATGAACTGAAATGTATTAGATTTGTTCTAGAAACAGCTTCACAAAACTTCAATCCACCCCCCCAATAAAGTAGCAACAAGAAACTCACGTGTTTGCACTCTGTGGGTGACTTGGTTATCAAATTAAAAAGCTTTAGCAGTGAACACTCCCGTGAAGTCACTTTAAGGGTTGAACAAAAATGAAAGTTGCAAACAGAATAACAAAAAGATCATTCAGAATAAGTGTAAGAAGATCCTCTTTGCGCAACTCTATATAATAGACTCTGGCTTGGTAAACCTTGTGAGGATTTATAACTTTGAATCAGCTGTTTGTGAGGCTACGTTTTGGTTATGTAAACCTTTTTCGATTTATGGATCCAGCCAGGGTTGTAAATTTTCGGCAGCACTGGATGAAGGTGATGTTTTTTTATATCATGTTTTTATTTTCTTCCTGCTTTGAAATCAACCTCACATTCCCGGGGAGGCAGAAAAGTAAACAACAGAACTCACATCACCCACTGCGCCGCGAAGATGAAATTTACCACAGCAAAATGTACACATTCACCCAGCAAATTGAAAAAAATCACCACGCGTTTAAATGGGCCACTCACAGTCATACGGTAAGGCGCGAACTGAGCAGCCTGTCAGAGCGACTTGTGAGTGGCTGAATGTGAAATTGAACTGTTGGTGTTGGAAATGATTTTTCGGCTGCACCCAGTCGCACTCACCACGGCGGCGATGAAGGCGACTGCAGATTATACTGAGATCCATGTTTTTCACTGCATTGACTGTGAAATATTTCTACCCTGGATCCTGCAGCTTGTGAATTAAATCATTAGCCGACTTGTTTTTGAATGAAATTTCAATTGTCGATCGAGATTTCATTTGGGGTCGAGACGAGCCAGCCTCGGGTTGAAAGTCTCGTTGAAGTCCAAAAAAAAATATTTCGGATTTTTCGTTTGCGAATTGTAGCCTAAACACAAAGTAATATGGAAAAAGCATTAGCATTGAGCAATTCGAACAAATTTGTAAGTGGTACAAGCCTGGACTATCGTATGAGAGTATTCCCGAGCAACACACATGTTGTAAATCAGTTGATGGTACACATATATGACCAAATTTGGTCATATATGAGTTATTGCAACCAAATCAACGTGAATTGTGCTGCTAGGGTTTAGCATCAGTTTCATCCGTTACCACAGATATTGATTTGGGACTAATCACTATCTCTTAGATGGAAGTAATGCACTATCCGATAGTCGAGATCTGTCCTGGCCACGTCCTTGCGAATGCTGAGGAAGGGGAAGAATGGTTAGTTGGGCACTTACTTAAGAAAGATGCAGAGAACTCTACGACCTCTTATAGGTGCCACGGGAGGTTTTGAAATTGTTAATGTGGAAGTTTATAACAAGTAGAAGTCATTTTGGTAGAACGAAATAACTAAGATAGAAATACAAAGTAGAAAAGAGACGAGCCAAGAATTGTACCCACAACCTCCTGCTTGTAAGGCAGAAGCGGTAGCCACTAGACCACCGAGCTCAACCGATGAACATGGCACAGTGCAATGAATATTGTTATTCGAATCTTGAATTGTGATCAGGATTTCACAATATTTATGATTTCATGATAACGTTTTCATAATTTTAAATTGGTTTGTTTCCGAATAGAAAACTGTTCTGTTCTGTTTAATGACTTTTGACTTTTTTTGTGCATCACAACAATGCAAGTCCGTCTAATTCTCTTTATATGCATCTGTATCCTCATCTGCAAAGTAGTACTAAAATAAAAGCTAATGTTTTTTCCAAAAGATCTATGATCTCGATACAATGCTATCATGACAGCGTTTATATTCGTCGTTTCCATATAGCCAAAATGCCGTTCATCACGTTTTATCAGCTCTGACACCGAATTTCAAATAATAGTACTTATATTGTGGATTTACTTGACCAATGGATTCGAAGGTCGGTTCACTTGCCTATTCCAAACGTTCCCTTTTCCAGCAAGGTTTGCCAAACTCAATCAATGTTTGGTAGATTACCTTGTTTTTTGCTCCTTATCTATCAAAACAGATGTCAAAACATCGAAAAAAGAAAGAGAAGTCCGAGGGGAACAGCAAAAAGCACGTGGCAGACTTGTCTGTTTTGACAGATTTTACTATGAAGACGAGTGTGAAGGTGAAAACGGCGATTTCAACGACCGTTCAAGGAGCGACTATTTCGAACGGTCGGGTCCAATAGGGAAATCCACGTACAATATATAATTTAGAACATAATTATATTACTAATAATAATGGAATTCCATGGCATAATTTCAGGTCATGTGAGTAGAAACCCAGGGAGGTGCTGTGACCCGCAGTAAAGGTTCCTCCCGAGCGAAATCCAAGAAAAAGCAACAACAGCAAAACCAGCAACAAAATCAAAATCAAGCCAATCAAAACAATCCTCCCGCTCAAAGCGCTCACCAGCAGAGCCAACAGCAGCAGCAGCAACAACAACAGCAGCAGCAACAACAACAACAGCAGCAACAGCAGCAGCAACAACAACAACAGCAGCAACAGCAACAACAACAGCAGCAGCAGCAACAAGCTACCCTCCAGCAGCAGCAACAGCTGGCCTCGAATGCTGCAGCCTTATGGCAAGTTCCGGCGGCGGCAGCAGCCGCTGCGGCATGTTGGAACAACTATGCCAACTTTCAAACTGCTGGTGTACTGGCGTTCAAAATGCCACCGTCCTGTGGGGGTCTCTGCGGCCCTCAGAACAACTGTGAACTGTGTTCGCTGAACACCAACTGAGTGAAGCTGGAAGCCAGGGAAGATCTGCTGGGTGATCTATCCGACGAACTACTGGGAGACGACTGTGAATAGGAATTTTACCGAGGCTGGTCCGTGCTGTACTAGATTTAGTAGAAGAGCTGTCTGCCGGAATAGAACACGCGTTCTAAAGGCTACCTTACACCTCGGGAAAATTTTCCGCCGGATTTTGGTCCCCGTGCATTTTAAATGGGGCTGGATTTTGATTTTCCGTGCCAAAATCCTGAAAACATCGCATATGCAAAAATACATGGGGAAAAAATCCGCAGATCAAATTCCCGAGGTGTGAGGCTACCTTAATGCCGCAATTCACAATCGCATAGCTGTTATGGATTTTGCTCAAGAAAGCGCAAATTAAGGGTATTTTAATTTTAATCGAATCAAATCAAAATCGCATGCTCGTCTAGAAATGGTACGATAATGAAAAGCGAGTGAGAATGACCGATGAGTTTTAGCAAATAAATCAATTATTTAAACATAAGCTGTAGTAATTACCTTTGTGGTGTCACTGATACTACTGCAACCCGGTTGTGTAGTGCTAGTTTACATATTATTTCTTTACAAGTTGGAAATGAAGCTACCATCGTTTAATTAGATAAATTTCTTATTTTTTAAACAATCTTCTAAGTGCATTTCCTATTGTGGATTCATTACACGTGTAAATAGAAGGAATACGGTAATCATATAGTTAGCATGAGACGTGAGACAGGGAGCGTGACTGTAATTAGACTTAAGTTTTAATGGATAATTTTTTACCAATGTTATGAAAATCATTTGTTTAGCCCATTCTACCTTCACCATTCTCTTGGTTCAGTCGCAAAGCGACTCGTTTGATCCGAAATCAAACTGCTTCTAGTAATGTGTAGATTTTTGAAATTTCACTTCTAAAATTTACTAAATAAAAATATAAAAGCAAAAAATGATAATTATGAAATCTTTACTAAACAATAAACATTTCAAAAAGTCAAACTAATAGGTAGCGTTAGCGATAAGGGGATAGGATTTTAGCTATTAATTCGGCGTTTAACTGGTAACTTCCGAGAACATAAGAAAAATAAAATATCGCAAAACAAATTTCAGAAATCACCATTCGGCCATTCATAGTGATAAGGAAGATATTTTTCGAAATTTTAATTTAAATTAAATATGGCAGCGTTTCCAAAATAGAAATCAACAGTGGGTTAAATATTTGTTTGTTCTGTTGATATATACAGATTTCGTTACTGCCATTACGTTCTCGGCGTTTATTTACAATAACGCAAAATGCGTGGAAGCTATGTTTAGTTTTGAAATTGTGGACAGGTTGACCTTAACTATAAACGATACGTTATTTTTACCATATTTAGTTACTTCAATGTGAGGTTCAAACGAATTGTATACGAATACATTTTTGTAGTGTAAATACCCATAAAATTGTAAGAGTAACACAAATTATTGACACACAGGTACATTAGAAACATTATTTTTCTGACATCTTATTTTATAAAAATAAACTTTAAAACTATATCTTTTGAATATTTATTAAAGAAATCCTTCATAGTAGTGCTTCATTCAAAGTTAAGTGGTTCTTATGGGTATTGAGAATCTTTTTGCCTCTCTCACAAACTAAGTGTTCATAAAGGCTACATTCCTGATAGGCTACAGCGTCAGTACACCTATGCCAGGCGTATTGTTTAATAATTAATAATTTAATAATTATTATTCATTTTTAGACTAAGGCTACTTTACACCTCGGGAAAATTTTCCGCCGGATTTTGGTCCCCGTGCATTTTAAATGGGGCTGGATTTTGATTTTCCGTGCCCAAATCCTGAAAATATCGCATATGCAAAAATGCATGGGGAAAAAATCCGCGGACCAAATTCCCGAGGTGTGAGGCTGCCTTAAGGCTGGAGTGCCCTGGGCAGTTTTTACCATACATGACTACACGTCTCCAACCACGCAGTCTGCGTGCAAAACCCTCTCCGCGGAGGGTCCGCAAATCGTCTTCCACCAGATCGATCCACCTGCCTCGCCTTGTTGTTCCCGTTGGATCATTGTCGAGAACCATTTTCACCGGATTACTGCTCGACATTCTTGCTACGTTGCGGCCCACCGCAGTCGTCCGATTTTCGCGGTGTGAACGTCGGATGGTTCTCCCAACAGCTGATGCAGTGATGCAACTCGTGATTCATTCGCCTCCTCCACGTACCGTCCGCCATCTGCACCCCACCATAGATAGTACGCAGCACTTTCCTTTCGAAAACTCTAAGTGTGCGTTGGTCCTCCACGAGCATCGTCCAGGTCTCATGTCCGTAGAGAACTACCGCTCTAATGAGCGTTTTGTTGGAATATCAGGTAGTGTGCGACGCTTCGCTGTAGATCGAAGATGGATAGGAAGCGGGCGCCAGTTGGTTGTAGTTGCTCTTGGGTAGATTAAGGAATATTGTTATGGATGTATTGTATATACCTATTGTTGAATAAAGAGAACTGCAGCTGCTGGCAGAAGTATCAGTCAGTAGCCTGCCGTGGTGTAGAGAGGGAACTCTAGTATTTTGTTATTCTTTGTGAGAGGGTTAACCTTCCTATGGCCAACAGGTTATGGGCCCAGGAACGATTCCCGTTCTCCATCTTAGTGGGATGTTATGGCCGTCGACGTTATCGCAGTGGGATCATGGATCGGCCGCATAAGTCGCGTGGCGCAGTGGGATCATGGATCAGCCACGTAAGTCTTGGGTAGCGCCGGACGGAATTCATCAGGAGGTTGGAACGTTCGGTAGGATGCTGGCTGGTCAGCAGAACTCCAGGAGGAGCGTCGGAACATTCAGGAGCTGGTCAACAGAGGGTGCTGTGCAAACGTCGGATAGAGGCCATTTGTACGGGCAACGGATTGGGCCAGGAGGAATTGTTCGGCGAGGAGGAGCTCTGGACGGGAGGCTCGGTGTTAGAAGGAGCCAAGAGAGTTGCGAGGCGTGCACACTAAGGAGGAGTGTTGGAATATCAGGTAGTGTGCGACGCTTCGCTGTAGATCGAAGATGGATAGGAAGCGGGCGCCAGTTGGTTGTAGTTGCTCTTGGGTAGATTAAGGAATATTGTTATGGATGTATTGTATATACCTATTGTTGAATAAAGAGAACTGCAGCTGCTGGCAGAAGTATCAGTCAGTAGCCTGCCGTGGTGTAGAGAGGGGAACTCTAGTATTGTTTTGTTCTTTGTGAGGGGTTCCCTTGTCTGCCTAACACGTTTTGTAGATTGTCAGTTTGGTACGGCGGCGAACTCCATTCGATCGGAGCGTTTGTGCAAAGTCCAAAGTATGTTTGATTTCTTGCCTCGATGAGTCTCCGAACTTCTCTTCTGGTATCGTCATCGCAGATCACCAGTGAGCCCAAGTTCACGAATTTTTCTACCACCTCGATTTCGTCACCACCGATACAAACTCGTGGTGGTCTGATGTATGTTTCTTCCATTTTCTCAAAATTACGTATCGTGATATCAATCTCGTCGGTGAAACTAAATAGCTGAACGGACTTCATGAAAATCGTACTTCGTATTACTCCCGCAACCTCCGTATTACTCACTCCAAAGTGGTGTAACCCTCTGTGCGTTTCGAAGGGTGTTGAGAATATTCCTGAAACTCGAACTACGCACATCACCCGAACCATCATCGCTTTGATCAACCGTGTCAGTTTGTCCGGGAACCCGTGTTCGTGCAATAGTTGCAGTCTGATGTAGCCTTCCTCCATCCTCTCAAAGTTACGTGCCATGATATGGATGTCGTCGGCGAAACCAAATAACTGGACGGACTTCGTGAAAATCGTACCACTCGTGTCAATCTCTGCCCTTCGTATTACTCCCTCCAAAGCGATGTTGAATAGCAGACACGCAAGACCATCACCTTGCCGTAACCCTCTGCGCGTTTCGAACGGACTCGAGAATGCCCCTGAAACTCGAACTACGCACATCACCAGATCCATCGTCGCCTTGATCAACCGTAGCAGTTTATCCGAAAATCCGTTTTCGTGCATTAGCTGCCATAGCTGGTCCCGATCGATTTTACCATATGCGGCTTTGAAGTCGATAACGTTGAATTCGCGGCATTTCAGCAATGCCTGACGTACGGCGAATACCTGGTCTGTGGTAGAGCGTTCGGGGCCCTCCTTAGCCGTGCGGTAAGACGCGCGGCTACAAAGCAAGACCATGTTGAGGGTGGCTGGGTTCGATTCCCGGTACCGGTCTAGGCAATTTTCGGATTGGAATTTGTCTCGACTTCCATGGGCATAAAAGTATCATCGTGCTAGCCTCATGATAATACGAATGCAAAAATGGTAACCTGGATTAGAAACCTCGCAGTTAATAACTGTGGAAGTGCTTAATGAACACTAAGCTGCGAGACGGAGTGTGGGGATGTAATGCCAATAGCAAGGAAGGAAGGTAGAGCGTTCACCCCTAAATCCCGCCTGGCACTGCCCCATGAACTCTCTTGCAATTGGTGTTAGTCGGTGGCATGAAATTTGGGAGAGTACCTTGTAGGCGGCGTTCAGCAATGTAATTGCGCGGTAGTAGCTACAATCCAGCTTATCGTCCTAGCAGCACAATTCACGTTGTTCTGGTTGCAGTGACTCATCTATGACCAAATTTGGTTACATATCAGTATCAACAACTGATTAACAACATGTGTGTTGCTCGGGCGCCCTTTTTGTAGATAGGACACACGACACCATTCACTCCTGCGGCAGAACCTCATCCTTCCAAACCTTGGTAATTACCCAGTGCAGCGCTTTAGCCAGTGCCTCCACCACCGTGTTTAAACAGCTCTCTTGGTAGTTGGTCAACTCCAAGGGCTTTGTTGTTTTTCCTGGATTTCCTGGAGATTCTGAGCCGGAAGTCGCATGTCCTGCGCGAGTGCTCCTAGGTTCATTACCATACCGTGCTATATCAGGTGCTCTTCGTAGTGCTGCCGCCACCTTTGGATCACCTCACGCTCGTTTGTAAGAAGGTTCCGTTTATGTTCTTACTTACACATACCGAGCTGTGGCACGTGGCCCTTACGTGAACGGTTTAACGTCTCATAGAACTTTCGTGCGTTATTAGCGCGGTACAGTTCCTCCGTCTCTTCACGGTCTCGATCTTCATGCTGGCGCTTTTCCCTTCGAAAAATCGAGTTTTGTCTGTTCCGCGCCCGTTTGTATCGTGCCTCGTTCGCCCTCGTGCGGTGTTGCAGCAAATATCGCCCATGCTGCATTCTTCTCCTCAACTAACTGCTCACATTCGTCGTCATGCCGGTCGTTTCTCTGATCCGGGGCCACCGTGCCTAGTGCAGTGGTTGCGGTGCTTCCAATGGCGGATCGAATATTTTTCCAGCCATCTTCAAGAGATGCTGCGCGTAGCTGCTCATCCGTTGGGAGTGCCACTTCCAGCTGCTGCGCGTAGTCTTGGGCTGTCTTGTAGCCACCCAACGGCGGACGACCCCGACGCGTGTTGTATGCCGTCGAGAGTTTTGAACGCAGACATACTGCAACGAGGTAGTGGTCGGATTCATTATTCGCACTGCGGTAAATGCGTACGTTCGTGATGTCGGAGAAGAATTTACCGTCGATTAGAACGTGGTCGTTTTGGTTTTCCGTTACTTGATTAGGTGATTCCCATATGGCCTTGTGGATATTCTTGCGGGGGAAGAAAGTGCTTTGGACTATCATTCCGCGGGAGGCTGCAAAGTTTATACATCGTTGGCCGTTGTCGTTCGATACGGTATGCAGATTTTCCGATCAGATGACTGGTCTATACATTTCCTCCCTTCCTACCTGAGCTTCCATGTCACCGATGCAAAGAACGCTTCTTTCTCGTCGTCGGGTCTCCCTTCGTGTGGGTTGTGCACATTGATGATGCTATAGTTGAAGAATCGGGCTTTTATCCTCAGCTTGCACATCCTTGCGTTGATTGGCTGCCACCTAATCACGCTTTGGCGCATCTTTCCCAGCACTATGAAGCCGGTTCACAGTTGTTGGTGCCACAGCTTTGGTAGAAGGTAGCCGCTCGATGCCCGCTTTTCCACACTTTCTTTCCTGTCCAGCAGATTTCCGGCAGCGCTACGACGTCGAAGTTGCGGGGATGTAATTCATCGTAGATTATCCTGTCGCAACCTGCGAAGCCTAGTGACTTGCAGTTTCATGTTCCATGCTTTATTCGTCGTGATCCTTTATTCGTCGCCTATGTCGTTGCCGATTGTATCGAGTCGTATTATCTTCTATGTCATTCGTAATGGTTGTTTTTAAAGGCGGCATATTAAGCCTGTGCAAACCTCCTGTCTCGTCGGAGGGCCGTCGTGTCAGGGCTGTTTAGCGTCCCACAACACCAGGACTTGGGCTTGTGCGCTTTGAGCGGCACACGGTCGCTTTGGCGGAGCCTACTTGCGGATACATGCAGCTTTTCATAGAGGTTTAACAGGGCCCACTGTCAAATCAACCCCCACAGGCAGGCGCCACAATTCGTAGATGGCCTGAGCAGGGATCGTCAAGCCTGGATTGGATGTGAACACATTCAATAGTGGCATGTAAAATTTTAAATCCATTCTTTCCTTTTCATGTGTTGTTCTTTATAAAGAGATGGCTGCAGGGCTGACAGGGTTACATTTTCTATCTGCGTTTCTCTTATCAAGGCATCTAGTCCAAATGGTGGAAATCGTGGAAACAGTCGCAATATTATTATATTATTGGACTCCAAGTATAAATATTTTAATATTTATTTGCCGATTTACTTTCCTTTTTGCGATACTTTTTGAATTCTTAATTTTTTCCGTGAATATATCCGCCTGTCTACTCTGTATTTTATTTCGCTTATCAATAAACGTCAAAATTTTGACATTTCAAAAAGTCGAAAAAATCTAGAAACATCGAAAACATCGACTCGCCATCGCCACCATCAGAAACAGCCATCATTTTTGTGAAGGGTCATCTTTTTGATTCGGAATCGATCACAGCCTTTCGGGGACGTCGTGAAAGAGTGAAATCCAAACTCCACCGGAAGTCTCCGCTGATAAGGATACCGATTTCCTATAAAATCAGGACACGTTGAAAAGAAAAGGATCGAACATAAATCGGCAGTGCAGCAGGTTACCGAAGAAAATCGCGTCATTAGTTGGGCGGAAGAGCACCGAAAAAAGAAGAGCCGATTGGAACTTTTCTGCTTTTGGAGGAATAAATTCATTTATAACATCAGACAAAATGACTCGTAAGTAGTAAAATGACTCGTAGATAATAATCAGTCATTGTACTGTTAATTTAGGTTAATATATGGAATATCGGATTCATTGTTACACACTTCTTCATTTCGGCAAACCAATATGGATGCTGTTCTTAAACCAGGGCTGTTACTCCATGAATAAAATGATTGTTCCACATGATTTATTGAACATCCACAAAAGCTGCGTTCTCTTACTTGAAAATTCAAAGTAAAATTTAATGTTATAAGAGATCTGAAAGGAAATTCAACTATGTGTTGACAAGGTTTGGACGATTTTGGATATTAGTAAATAAAGTTCGAAGCATCAAAAACGAATGCCAAATATGGCGTTAGTTCAGTGATAGAAAAAGTAGCCTCAGCCTTCGGGAAATTTGTCCACGTATGATGGTCTCATGCTATTTAGGATACAAGGAGACCAACGGGATTTTCGCAACATGTTGCATTCGATAGGGTAGTAGTAGTTTCATTTTCATGCCATTCTGGCACAACAAAGAAAATTTGCATCGAAATATATAAAACCATATAAGGTTGGTGTTTTGATAAAAAGGCAGTATGAGGCCGTTCACAAATTCTTCTTCTTATTGGCATTACATTCCCACATTGAGACAGAGCCGCCTCGCAATTTAATGTTTATTTAGCACTTCCACAGTTATTAACTGTAAACCAAGTTACCGTTTTTGCATTCGTATATCATGAGGCTAACACGATGATACTTTTTATGCCCAGCGATGTCGAGACAATTTCCAATCCGAAAATTTCCGGCACCGGGAATCGAACCCAGCCACCCTCAGCATGGTCTTGCTTTGTAGCCGCGCATCTTTCCGCACGGCTAAAAAGGGCCCCAAATTACAGGGACAGGGGACAAATTACGTAATGCAAATTTTGACAGATTTAGACCCTCTTCTTCCCCCTCGTAACACTATTTGTATGGAAGTTTTATTTTTTTTTTGTATGGACCGTAACGCTTGGCCTGACCCCTTCCTTCCTCCCATAGCATTACCTAATTTGTGAACGGCAATCACTAATAATTGATGAATTAAGTTGGGTTGTTTAGTATTTGTTCAAATTTTGAGAGCAGAGTAACGAAATGACTACAACAGATAAGAATGTGTTTATACCTTTTTGTTGCCTACACAGGTCTATACTTATTTTTGCTACTAGCAGCCGAACGTCGTTACTCGAGCCAGGTCCTACATCTACAGGATACCTTATTTCAAATTATATAATTAAATAATGAAATCTTTTCACAATATAAAATTACACACAGGTAGATAGGTTTATTGCCAATGATTTTATTGAACAAAAAGGGATTTTTTTTTGCTGTTGATGAAAAAATGGCTACATATTATGTGTATTGTTTTCTTAAAAACAAAAAGTATACATTATCTATGAACATGCCTTAAAATAATTATATCAGCCAGCACTGATTTGTTTATTTGAAGTTTGCTGTTTAGTGTGTGCCAGTGTGCCTAGTGTGAAACATGAAAAACATCGTTCACTATTTTAAACGCATAGGCTTTTCCACATACCATTTGAAACCATTTGAGGAACTATCCGGCTTTGTCAAAAGTATAATGAAAATGATATTGAAACCAGATTTCTTCAATGTCGAGTCTAGAGCTCTTCTCGGTAGTGATAATGGAAAGCAACATGTCACCTACGTTTTTCAAGGTTTCTAAAACCAAGAATATCTTTGAGAGTCTTAGAAGACGCTAATTAGCATTTCGTTGTGGAACTTGTGGATTCCTGAAGAATATGTTTGGTTTATATTCTCTTGAAAGCGACTCGAGTTTTGTCAGTCAAAAAGCCGCTTGGTGCGGTTTGGCTGAACCCCGACCACATGGTAACGCTGTACAGAAGAAGTGCTTTAGATTCATGAACACTATTTGGTCGTAAACCAGCATAAGAATGAAGGAAAGACTGGCATAAATGATAAAATATGATGCCATAATAAGATCAGGATTCTTAGTAATAGTATTCATTCATTTATTTAGTCTACATCTATACAGATAACACTGAATCAACAATTTGACGCCACAATACACGGTTCGAGGCCGCATCTCTCCATCCTCGAATACGCCCCACGCTCGCCAAGTCGTTCTGCACCTGGTCTGCCCATCTCGCTCGCTGCGCTCCACGTCGTCTCGTACCTGCCGGATCGGAAGCGAACACCATCTTTGCAGGGTTGCTGTCCGGCATTCTTGCAACATGCCCTGCCCATCGTACCCTTCCGGCTTTAGCTACCTTCTGGATACTGGGTTCGCCGTAGAGCTGGGCGAGCTCATGGTTCATTCTTCGCCGCCACACACCGTCTTCTTGTACACCGCCAAAGATTGTCCTAAGCACCCGTCTCTCGAATACTCCGAGTGCTTGCAAGTCCTCCTCGAGCATTGTCCATGTTTCATGTCCGTAGAGGACTACCGGTCTTATTAACGTCTTGTACATGACACATTTGGTGCGGTGGCGAATCTTTTTCGACCGCAGTTTCTTCTGAAGCCCGTAGTAGGCCCGACTTCCACAGATGATGCGCCTTCGTATTTCACGACTAACGTTGTCGTCAGCCGTTAGCAAGGATCCGAGGTAGACGAATTCCTCGACCACTTCGAAGGTATCCCCGTCTATCGTAACACTGCTTCCCAGTAAGTAATCCCAGTCTTAGTAATAGTAGAATTAATCAAATCAATAATAATTCACAGCTTAAGATAAAATACGTCTCAAGAACTGAAAATAAATTAAGGAAAAAAATAGAGATAGGAAACAAGCAATGAAGAACATAAAGGCTATTGTTATTATTATCTTAATTAACGAGATTTGCTGCCCTAGGCTGGCCCATCTCTGAAAAAATAAGGTGTTGGAAAAGATGGATGCCAAAATATTGACAGAAGCAAAAATGTTTATTTACTTAACGGATTCTTCAATTTAGCGAGCAAAGGCGTAGGACTGCCAATTCGGAGATGGCGAGTTCGATTCTCGGTCCGGTCTAGGATGTTTTCGGGTTGGAAACTTTCTCGAGACCCTGGACATAGTGTATCCATTCTCATACAATGGCGGGCATAGAACAGCTTTCAATTAATAATTGAGGAAATGCCAATAGATTACTAAGTTGAAAAGTAGGCCAAGTTCCAGTTGGAATGTGGAGCAATAGAAGTAGAAGAAGAAGGTTAACTCTAGACCAACAATTGAAAAGGGCGCAACAGCCTAAGTTTATTTTTCTCGGTTCCTCGTTGACTGCCGTTGAATCATTGCCGATTTTACTCTTAGAAGCCTTAGAAGAATTTACCCTAAATTAGTCAAAGAATTGAATGAGAACGAGGTGAACCGGCCCAGGGTCGAAAACCTCACTAATAAAGATAATATTAATAATAATTGACTGAGACAATTAAACTAGATTTTTTTTTACAGTAAATGTCAATTAAAAGTGCTTTAATTTTGACTTGAAACTTGAAATATAAACGAAACTTGAATATAAATTTTTATTTGGAATCTTCAAAATTACATCGGGAATTTTTCAAAAATATCGGGAAATATGCGGGAATTTTAAAATGTTTGACGTAAAAGTAGTAGAAGTAAAAGAAGAAGATGATTATATATCCAAAACACTTAACTACACAGCATTATTAGTTGATTTATTATACGTAGTTCAAGTCCTGCGGTCGTGTCTTCTACACAACCTTAATCTACACTTAAAATGGTCAATTTTAGCGTTATGTTATTTGTGAATGAACTGCAATCGAAATTACCTCATTTCTCAAACGCGTAAATTGGGTTGTTCAGCAAAACATGTTTTTTTGATTTCCAACATTTTCTTTTGTTTGTAAACCTTTTATTCACATGCAGCAAAACCATTTCAATCGATAGAATTACACTAACATTCATAGAATGGCTCCATAGAATGGAGCATCAGAACAAATTTTTAGTTCCATTTAAATTTAAAATAGTTACGGTGCCCCAAAAATTCTGAAAAATCAGAGTTTAGCTCAGTTTTTTATGCAGATCCAGAATATGTTAAAACATCTTTACTCCTAAACAACCCAATTCTATTTAGCTGGAATCCGTTACCAGCCCTGCAAAAAGCATCTTTAGATTTATTGCATGTTCGTTTTGCTCTGAGATGTCGAATTGTGCCATTCTACAGTATCTTAGCTTAGTGACCTATTTCTGTGTCATGGGGTCCAACCATTTCTTATTGGACAGAAAGAGAGAATAAGTTAGTTCAATCATTGATAAAGTCTAATCATTCATCAGTTGCAATGATTCATTCCTCGCTCCGCGTTTTCTATTATTAGGTACCATCATGTTGCACAGTGTGGTAATTTCGACATTTGTTTGTTAGTATTTGCGACAAAATACAAATAGGGTTCTGGCTTCTTGAACTGCATGCATTGGTCCGGTATATTGAAAAATAGTTGAATTTGCCTACCTTACATGCGTGCATCATCCCGGTATGAAGCAAAAACAGGGGTTCTGCCTTCTTAAAATGCGCAAATTTGCCCGGTATATAAGGCAAAAACTGGGATCCGTTTACATCTGTATGTTGGCTAGTGAATTTATGAACAATATAGAAGAAGGATGATTTCAACAGATAGCATTTGTTCAATGAAATTTTTTTCATATGCTTAAGTTGTTAATTCAATGATTATTGAATGCGAATGAGATAAGTTTTACACAACATTGTACAAATGTATCATACATGCCAATCTTCTATTTCAAAGTGGACAATAGCCCATATGAATATAACTGTGTAAATACTTTTTACTCAAATTTTATCACATTGCGAGATAGCATGTTTGATGTGATTTGACATACCAGGCCAAAAAATATTTGCACGTGCTAGTTTCAGTGTACCTTCTACGCCAGAATGTGCCATATGTACCCGGTCAATCATGGAACGCCACAGTGAGGGAGGAATTAAAATTTTCTCGTTCCGAAACACCAACCCATCTTGAGTTATTTGTAATACATTTTAGCGTGACCAGGAACTTGATCTATGGTTTGCGGCCATCCTCTGCGTACATCATCATCAGCTTCATCACAGGCCGTATGGCGTATGATCTCCGAAATGCGTTCGCTGGATACATTTAGGCAATTTGTGAGATTGACTTCTTCCAAATCGGCAAGTATTTTGTACACGCACTGTTTTGCATAATCATCCTGATTGAGAACATCGCTAGGTGCTCTGGATATAGCATCCGCTATCACATTATCCTTGCCTTTTACATATTTGACCGCCAAATTGTATCGCTGCAATGCTAACAACATGTGTTGCACACGTTTAGGGGCGGTGAGAAGAGGTTTGTCAAAAATGCTCAATAGCGGCTTGTGATCAGTTTTCACGATGACTTCGGGATTGCCAACAATCAGTTGATCAAAGTGAGTACACGCAAACACGATAGCCAATAACTCCTTTTCTATTTGGGCATACCCTCTCGCAGTCTTGGTGAGCGTCCTGGAAGCGTAACCAACAACTCCCTTGGATTGACACACTGCTACTCCTAGACCATAACAACTAGCATCACATTCGGTTGTAGGTCATTTGGCCTACAGTCGTTTGGCCTAATGACGTTTGGCATAAGGCCGTTTGGCCTAAAAGTAATTTGGCCTAAAGTTGTTTGGCCTAACGGTTGTTTGGCCTAATGGTCGTTTGGCATAATTTGAAAAACGTAAATTATTCTTTCAAGTAAAATATGTGAAAATGTTAATATTTTATTTAATGCTACTATTATTGGTGTATAACAACATTATCCGATAGTCATCGTCAGTCACATACGATATGTACACTCCCGGCCAAAAGTTTGGGTTCACCCTCGAAAAATATAGGCAAAAGTTTTTGGTCGTATTTTCGCCGTCTTACATCCGATTTCGGGTATTGTTAGCTCGATACAAAGAATTTGAGTAGATCTTGCACCGTAGGTATTTTAAACTAACAATTTTTTTATGTACTAAAATATTACATTTAGATACTCATTTGTCTTATTATTACGTTGTGAAAATATGTTGATTTTTCTCTAAATTGAGCCCACAAAAAAATTCGAAATGAAAAGTGAAATGGAACCCAATTTTTATCATCTTTGAGGGGCATTCATGATTTTCGGAGGAATTTTTTTAATTTTTAAAAATCAAAATGTTTACTCAAGTGCATAGTATGCATCGGCTCAAAGTTTTCTATTATTATTATTATTATTATTATTATTTTCTTTATTAGGGAGACGGCTGGCGGCCAAAAGTTTGGGTTCACCCACTATATGGCCATAAGTTTGGGTTCACTCTGCTGATAAGCGATTTAATTCAATTTTAGCCGAATATTGTCTGAAGTACAGTTTTTGATGTTTTGTTTGGAAACTCACTTTCTTCAATGTATATTTTGCCTGAAAAAAAAAGTTTTGGATAAACATTTTGATTTTTAAAAATAAAACAAAATGTTTCCGCCGAAAAATCATCAATTCCCCTCAAAGATGATTAAAATTGGGTTTCATTTCACTTTTCGTTTCGAATTAAAATTCTGTGGGTTCAATTTTGAGAAAAATCAACATAGTTTTACAACATAAATATAACAAAAATGAGTATCTTAATGTAAAAAAAGGTTAAAGTGTGGCTAGCGTCACAAAAAGTGAAGAAATGTTAAAGTATTGTGGATTTACTTGACCAATGGATTCGAAGGTCGGTTCACTTGCCTATTTCAAACGTTCCCTTTTCCAGCAAGGTTTGCCAAACTCAATAAATGTATGGTAGATTACCTTGTTTTTTGCTCCTTGTCTATCAAAACAGATGTCAAACATCGGAAAAAGAAAGAGAAGTCCGAGGGAAACAGCAAAAAGCACGTGGCAGGCTTGCCAGTTTTGACAGATTTTATTATGAAGACGGGTGTGAAGGTGAAAACGGCGATTTCAACGACCGTTCAAGGAGCGACTATTTCGAACGGTCGGGTCCAATAGGGAAATCCACGTACAATGTCATAAGAAAACAAAAATCATTCGATTTTGACAACATAAATGTTCTGAACGTGATGCCAAAATCGAATGGAGTTTGTATTTTGAGTTTTACAGTTTTGACATTGTATAGGAAACATACAATCTTTACTATATGGTTGACACCTTCTTTAAAGCATGTGCTGTTCTTTCGAGTTTTACTGCATGTTACTTTGGTATTGCATATGACAAGCATTTTCCAAAAATGTTGATGCCTTCTTTAAAGCATGATCAGTTCTTTCAAGTTATACTGTTTTCATATGTCGACATTGCCAAAACATATCTGATTCATTGTTTTTTATACCTTCCTTTTTATAAATTCCTGGTTTTATTGTATTGTAAAAGTGATTTGCAATATTTTAACGTTAGTTTGTATTTTGCTTTTTTATCACATGTACATGGCTTTATTTTGCACCTACAGAAAGAATTTCATATAACAATATATTTCAATCGTTTACGCCTATATGTACCTATTATTATTAATTTCTTTATTTTTTTGTTTGACTATTATCGGCTCTTTCAGTCTTATAAAGCAGCTAAAACGTTATTGCATCTATTTTCCGACGTTTCGGTGTATATTTCACCTTCTTCAGGGATTTCTATGATTTTGATGAAAATTAAAATTAGTTGTTAACAAATATTCTTGATAATTTTAGGCTTATTGTTGTGTTTAACTTACAGAGGCTACGTTTTGTTGTGTATGTGTGTGTCCTGTCTGACATAACGTTGTCAATTAACAATGGCGTCTCACTACGGCTAATTATGAATTTGGAAATACATTAATTACAACATTATTAATTTTCAAACTACACTCACTTCATACGTCTCATTATTTTTGCACTGCACTATTATGCCAAACGACCATTAGGCCAAACGACCATTAGGCCAATCGACCATTAGGCCAAACGACCATTAGGCCAAATGACTTTAGGCCAAACGACCTTATGCCAAACGGCATTAGGCCAAACGACTTTAGGCCAAACGTGGCACAATCTCACATTCTATGAACAGTGACTCCGTGCAGTTATAGTATTGCAAAGCGGTATGATCAGAAATAGCCAGTCTCACGTTATCAAACTCCTCCTCTCCTCCGATGTCCATCTCCAACGAGAATGTTCTGAAATAAGCTTCCTAAGCGCAACCAGTTTACTGCTCAAATTTGGAATGTACCTTGCTAGGTGGTTAACCATTCCTACAAATCGATGGACTTCCTTTGGCGACGTGGGCACAGGGTAGTTTCGTATCGCCTCTACTTTTCGTTCATCAGGTTTCACCCCTTCGGAAGTGAGAACGTGACCAAAGAAATTGACGGACGTTTGGCACAAAGTAAGCTTCTGCAAGGTTGAGTTTTATGCCATTACTCCGAAGACGAACAAGCAATTTTTCCAGTCGTTGGTTATGGCACATTAGAGCTTCTTCAAAGGTGTCCCCTGCATTGCAGAATTTTACCAGACCCAGTGTGGTACACACAGTGACCGATAATAGTGGTGCATGACTCATGTTGACAACTTGGAATACCATCCTGTATCGCTTACTCTTATGCTGACAAAAAACTTTAATTTGCCCCAGTACTTCAATCGATGTTCCGTTAAAGGCTCGTAGGCGGCACCTTGACGTATCCAATTCCGGATGAGCTCCTCCCGACAACTTTTTCAACCAGTCGATACCAATAGTGCTTGCTCTGGCACCGGTATCTAGCTCACAGCTAATAACCTTCCACACGTCTCCGAATTTCAGTGACAAATCCGCCAGAACAGCACCACTCCTGGCAGAGTTATCCGTAATTCTCCCAATAATTGCCTCTTCCTCTTCTTGAATCCAGATTTCCTTTTCTTCATCTGCGTCGTATACATCAACTGGGCGTTCGGCTCTTGATGACGATATTACTGCCTTCACTTTCCTTCCACTTTTTGGTTTACTAGATGACGATCCGTTCGACTTGCAGACTCTTTGGAAGTGGTTTTTTTCTCCACACTTATCATAACGTTTCCCGAAAGCTGGACACACTCCACGTTTGAGCGGATGTCGTCCACCGCAAAACTTGCAGACCCGGTCGAAGATTTTGTTGACATCTACGGGCGCTTCTAACGATAACTGTTTTGAATGTCGGGCGGTAATTTCTTCCATCCGACATAAATCAATAGCTTTCGACAAGTTAACATCAGTCATGGTAAGCATCTTGGCTTTTAAGCTAGACCACTTGTTTGATGTAACTATTTTGAACACCATCATATCTTGCTCCAATGTACCAAAACGACACGGTTTTCCCAGCACTTTCAAACGGCTCACATATTCTACAATGGATTCTGTCGGTGTCTGAATCGCAGAGAAAAATTTCAGTCGGTCAACAATGATATTTCGAACTGACACTACTTTCGCCCTAATGGCATCTAACACAGCTTCGGGTGTAGCTTTCTGCTGATCGCTGAGTTCGAAATTGAAATACCGCTTCAGAGCATCGGTTCCAACAACCGATAACAAAAAACTGACTTTCTTCTTGTTTTCACTATCGGGCCAATCATTCATTCCAACAGCAACAGAATAATTTTTCTAATTGAATTCGAAAAATGTTAAACTCTCCTCCATATCTCCTTTCAAACATAGTGGTGGTGGTAGTGGCACTGACTGTGAAGTTAGAATCTGATGTGCTGGTGACGATGAGTTCGGAATGGTTATCTGGAAGTTTCCCATTCTCTCTGCCCAATACGCAAAAAATTGATTCTGTTGCTTAACCAACTGTGCAACTTCTTCCGCCATCTTGATAAGGCTCCTGTGTAACACCTTCGAACGCGATAATTCGTGGTCGTCGACGATCCGTGAAGTAATTTGAAAAACCGAGACCGAGACCGAATACTATTCGTACGATTCAACGCGAACTAAGCTAATTTAATATTTCTTGTCCACTTCTGACACCATGTTTTGGTTTTTGCTGGTGCAAATCTCTGTGAATCTTCACAGATATTTGAGTAAAGAGTATTTACTCAGGTTTATTTATTTTAGTGTATTTTAGATTTAAATAATAGTGTATTTAATGTTTCTGCGAAATGGTTTATTCCGGGAAATGTTATTCTGCGAAATGGGTAATTTCCGCGACATGAACCATTCCGCGGAATGTCACACTCCGCGAAATAGATTTCCGCAATGTGGGACTCCGAGATATGGAATTCCGCGGAATGACATTCCGCAATTTGTCATACAATCGTAGAAATCCTTGTTCCACCAAACGCTGCAGAATGAAAATGAAAATGTGCACTATCTTTCCAGGTGGTAACCAGCGCGAACTTGCTCGTGAGAGAAACATGAAGAAACAGCAAGCAGCTCAAAAGAAAAACAAAGAAGACGGATTGACACATGAACAGCGAAAGCAACGGTATGTATTTGGGGGTTATTTTCGCTAAAATGCTTACATACAAACTTTTCACCAATTTGCCAGTAGTATTGAAACTTTTTATTTCAATGCTAAACTATTGAAAGTTTTAGTTCTTTCATGAATTCTCCATCATGCATATAGCGTGTTCAAATCCTTGGTAATTGACTACTTTTAGGGTACAATTATTAAACTGGGTTGTATGAAAAGGGTGGTCTAGCTACTAGACAGTGGAGTCCCCACTCCCTCACAGAGTGGGAGGGGCTGCTAAAGCTTTGTAGTAGCACGTAGTAGTGTCGGTGTGATGGTTCCTTCTCTATATAGAGCGGAATGATTGGTTCAGAGTTCTATATTTGGTTTTACGTAGTTTACGCCGACCGGTCGTGTCTTGTATACAACCCCAAGATTTTTTACCGAATTCTTTAAACGAATTCTGTACCGTTCGTTAAACGAATTCTGTACCGAACGTACGGTACTTGATTGCGACTGCTGAACTGTCAATCTTTTTAATTTCGAGCAATGGAGAGTTGCCTGGTACAGCACCATTATCGTACATTGGTACATCTTATGGAATTGGAATCTCTATTAGAGCAAGTTAATTCATTTCTTTCCTGTTCACTTTTGTTTAGAATGTATAAAATTATTAATTTTTTTTTTTGAAAATTTTTAAATCAATATTTTTACTGAATTAAAGCTTTTGCATCATATTAGTTTTCTGATATTCGATTCAAAAATAGGTATTCTATTTTATTTGTGTAATTTTTTTTTTATTCTAATATTTTCTAGGTTTCGCCCACCTTAACCTAAGATCAGTGTGCGATTATCAAAGAGTGAACATCGTTGTGTTAAGTTAGAACTGTTGTCTGAATTTACTTTACTTTTACTTAAATCAAGACATTACTAAAAATACGTTTAGAATCGAATAACGATATTCCAATTCCAATTTAGTTTTTTTCTTTCAATTTTGCAATAATTTAGTCTTTCATTGATTTTTTTTTTCACTCGAACACACAAACACTCTCGGTGCAGCGATGCCGACATTATGCGCCAGAAGCAGCAGAAGAAGGAACAGGATCAAGCGACCAAAGCCAAGAGTTAATATACACTACCGACCAGCAGCAATCAATTCATCCTGAGCTAACCGAAGAAATCCCTTCTTTTAAAGTGAAACAACACAAGCGGTAAAAAAATGCAGTTTAAAATCACCGTCACTACTTTCTCTCCACTCACGCTAGAAAGCACTTGACCCCTTTTCTACGAATATGTTAGTGACGAATGATCGTTTTGCAATAGAATTAACAACTTGCGTTAAGTAATAAAATCTTTAGTAAAATATTTCTACATAAACATCTTTGTGCATATTGTTTAATTTTGATTTATCCGACACCTCAATCATTTACAACTTAGGAAAAAGCAATGCGACATGAAATAATCGGAATCACACGAATCACTTACATAGGCGAACAATAGGGTAAACACATAGCAAACACAAGAACAACAAATACAGCAGGTATTACTATAGTAGAGACCATAATAAAACGGAGGAGTACTAATTTTCCGATAAAAACATACGAGCAGAACAATAATAGTTACTGTAATCAGCCATTTGAAAAAAATATCACGTCATAATCTATGCCGATTTATAGAGCAGTAACAGTAAGATCGCTCACAGTTCAGGTTAGCGGTGGAGATCGTTCACTGACGGGGATAGGATTGATAAAACGAAGCATATACTAGAAACAATACACGTGTTCGAAAAAGCATAAGTTATTACGCATTATATACAGCAGATTAACAGCATAAAGCGAGAGACTAGCGGCGAGAGGGATTACTAAACAAAGATAAATTGTAGTTCAAAGTCATGGCATGCATCAGAAACGAAAACTGTATAAACTATAATAGTTCTAAGTAAGAAATCCACCGAGTTGTTTTAATTCTTAGATGGAGAAAGAAAATTCAAATAGGTCGAATGGTCATTAGTTCGTCCAAGCATCCGAATGATATTCAATTTGCAAAGAGCGTAACGCAAAAATGGCAATTTTCAACCCCCGCCTCCACCTTTGTCACTTTTTTGTATGAAGTGTCTAAAAATTTTATATGGATCGTCACACTTCTGGCAACCCCACCCCGTCCAAGTTTTACGTAATTTATGGATGCTTCCTATGTCACACTTTTAGTAAGCAGCGTCTAAAAAATGTATAGGTCGTCACGCTTTAGTCAACGCTACGTGGGCATCGGCCCTTAATAGGTCTTGTTGTGTACATTTTAACGTTGAGATTATGAATATGTAAGAAGAATAATTTGGTTCTACTTTATTGTTACTCGTTTGGAGGATAAAATATCATTTTAGTAGAGTACGGCAAGGTAAAATATTTCTCAGCTATGTTTCTTATGCGGAAAATACTTTAATTAATCGTGTAATCTAAAAGATATTTTAGTTACAAGATAAAGATTGTAGCTTCGATTCCCTTTGTTCTGCTGTCCGAAACATGTGTGGTACCTAACTGTCAAATCGTATGTATTTTCCTTCATTGACATTTAGCATCCTATCCTCGCCAGCAAAAGATGTTCCGGACAGCGAGAATCTTTATCTTGTAACTTAAAATATCTTTTTGTAAGCTCATCAAGCAATGCGAACTTTAAACATTTTTAGTAGGGGGAATGACGGCTTTGGCAGGTTTTGTTCTATTATTGGCAGGGGGGTTTTTTATGACTGACTATGCTCAAATTTGGCCTAAACATTTTTTACATATCAAAGAATATTGTGGCCAAATTTCATAAAATTCGGTCGACAAAAAACCCCCTGTCAATAATAGAACAAATCCTGCCAAAGCCGTCTTTCCCCCTATTTAATTTAATGAAAGTGTCATATGTCATGAAGGTGATGGAGGTGATGTTGTACTAACTGCTTTGAAATAAATAAGTCTTGTGAGGAGTAAACTCTCAGTGGATAGAAATACGTCTGGTTAGAATGAACGAACAAATGCGAATGATTTATTTTCTAAATATTAATGACAATAATTATTCTTACGCCTACTATGACCGTTTCCGTTTTCTCTACAACACTCCTCCTAAACGGCAACAGTCAGTCCAATCAACTTGACTAACTTCTCCAGTCTTGTGCGCCCCAACGGCTTCGTTAGTAGATCCGCCACCATGTCTTCGGATGGGCAGAACACGCACTTCATTTCTTGCTTCTCAACCAGATCTTTCGTAAAATGAATTTTCGTTGCGATATGTTTCATTTTCCTTGATAGCTTCTCCCTCTCCATGATCTTCAGGCAACTTTGGTTGTCCTCGTGGATGACTACATGCTGCTCGTCGTTCAGTTCTTGCAGTAGTAGCTTTAACCAAAGTGCTTCCTGTGCCGCCTCAGCAAGTGCGATGAATTCGGCTTCTGCTGTTGATAGTGCTACACATGTTTGCTTACGGCAAGCCCAGCTTACCGTTCCTCCGTTGACCTTGAACGTAAAACCGCTATGGGATTTTCGGTCGTCTCGATTTTCCGCCCAGTCGGCGTCAGAATAGCCGATGATGGTACCGGTCTCACCTTTCCTGCTTAGTCGTAGTCGATAGTCGGCTGTACCCTTGAGGTACCGTACCACACGTTTCAGCTCGGTCCAGTCCTCTTGGGTGGGCCGATTCGTCTTCCTGCTCAAAATGGATACCGCAGTCGCAATGTCGGGTCGGGTGTTCACAGCTATGTACAACACTTTCCCGATAAGCTTCTGGTACTCGGTGTTGGTCTTCAGCGGCGTCCCGTTGCTCTCGCTCTTGATGTATCCAGGGTCCAACGGTGTTTTGGATGCTTTAGCGTCCGTCAATCCGCTTGATTCGACTAGCTCTCGAATGTACTTCTGTTGGGTCAGAAAGTAATCCCCGTGTTTATCTTTCTCTACTTCCATCCCTAGGTAATGACGAATATCACCCAGTTCGCTGATCTCGAAAGACCGCTTCAGCTTCCTCACGAGCGCTTCAATCATTGACGGATCATCGCTCACCACTACAAGATCGTCGACATACACCAGTACGTAGCACCATTGCCCCTTCAACTTCTTCCGGTACAGGCAAGGATCGGATACACAGCGTTCGAATTGCTGTCGAACCAGTTCCTCATGTAGCTTCTGGTTCCACGCTCTTGCCGCTTGCTTCAGCCCGTACAAGCTTCGATTAAGTCGGCAGACTTTGCCTTCGCTTCCTCTTTGCACGAATCCACATGGTTGCCGCATATATATCTCCTCCTCAAGATCGCCATTCAGGAATGCGGTCTTGACGTCGTACTGCTTCACCACCATGTTTTTCTTCGCTGCAACTGCCATTAGCGTCCGGAAGGTAGTTTGATGTACCACTGGAGCAAACACTTCATCGTAGTCCGATCCGTATTGCTGGCTAAAGCCTTGGGCAACCAAGCGAGCCTTGAACCGTACAATCTCTCTGGCGATGCCATGCTTGATCTTGTACACCCACTTGCATCCTACAGCTTTCCGTCCTGGAAGGAGATCAGCCAACGTCAAAGTGTTGTTGGCATGAATCGACTCCAATTCCTCCGCCATCGCCTGCTTCCAGCTCTCTGCGTGCGGCGATGCCATCGTAGTTCTTCGGTTCGCTGTTTCCCACGTTCGTGGTCATCCTTCGGTTCGAATTTGTAGTTAAGCACTGGTTTGGATCGGGGTTGCTATCCACATCGCTGAAGCCCTCAAAGTCGCTTGAATCATATGGCCGGACCTGAGAAATGTTTTGTACAGGAAGTCGTTTGCTTTGCATATGAAAATATTGGTACTTGCCTGGTAGTACGTGCTCCCGTCCGCTGCGCCTCAACACCTTTGACTGAGAAGGTGGATTTGAAGATTTTCGCGAAGGGAGCACAGTCATTTCAACAATAGTATCAGTAGAAGTGTCAGTGATGTCTTCATCTTCAGAGATTTCTTCGGCTGTTTCGTATGCTGCCTCATCATGTTCGGAACATTTGACACTTGACCTGGAGCACTCCCGAAGTCCACCGGCACCACCGTGCGTTGCTGCCTCGTTGGTAGAGCACAACCGCCAGTGCATTCGTCGATGAAACTCACCTCTCTACACGCAGAGAAAATCTACCTTTTTGAACTAAAAAATAAAATTATTGAAATGTTTTTTAAACTCAAATATTTTATTTTTAAAATCGAAACTGAAATATATTTAATTCTAAAATTTTCATTGTTGTTTCTACTGCAATCCAGTATAAATAATACAGTATATTATAAACTAGTTTGTGAAGTAAATATTTGAAACAATTACAAATATAATTATTGTGGTTTTATTTTCCACACGACGCCTAATCAAAAATGAAAATAATTGATAATCACAAGAAATTTAATATAACATTTAAAATAAATTTTTGAACACAATATTTTTTTTTTGGAATTTAAGAAAAATATTGTTGAAAGCAAACATTTTTCTTTTTGGTTTAAAAATTGTTTTGTACAAACAAAAAAATATATTGTAAATTCAACCATTTTTATTTTGAGTGCTGTTTTGGAACATTGTAGAAACAACAATATGTTTCGTCTAATCAAATCTGTTTTTTGTTGAATTCAACAAATAAAATTATTAGCCGGGGAACAATAATTATTTTTGTTGTTTTTTATACATAATATCATTGAGTTTAAGAAACATTTCTCTGCGTGTACTTTTCAGGAAGCACTTCGTACTGGGATCGTACAAGCGGTAGCCTTTCGTTTCCTCCTCAAATCCGGTCAATACGCACGGTCTCGATTTTGGATCCCACTTCCGTCGTTTCTGCTTGGGTACTTGCACCATGGCCTTCGTTCCAAACACCCTGACGTGGGAAATGTCCGGTTTTTTACCGCTCCAGACCTCTTCAGGAGTCAATCCGTGACCGCGAGTGGGAGACCGGTTCATTATGTAAACCGCCATTGCCGTTGCCTCCGCCCAGAAAGATTTCGGAAGGTTTGCTTCAAATAGCATGCACCGTGCACGCTCAGTAATCGTCCTATTTGCACGCTCTGCCAGCCCATTTTGCTCGGGCGTGTAGTCGTTGGTTGGTTGGTGCCGTATTCCCATCTGCTTCAAGAAATTTTGAAATCCATTATTGATATACTCCTTACCATTATCTGTTCTCAGGATCTTGATCTTTCGTCCGCACTGGCGCTCTGCCTGCGCCTGGAATTCCTTGAATCGGCCGAGGACCTCTTCTTCAGATTTGGTCTTCAGGAAGTATACGAACATCCTACGCGAACGATCGTCAATGAACGTCACGTAATAACGGCTTCCAGATGGTGACGATACCTCCATTGGTCCCGCTACGTCTGAGTGAATCACTTCCAGCAATTCTTCAGCTCTTGAACCGCTTTTGCTGAATGGAAGCCGGGTATGCTTCCCCATCGGACACACCACGCAGTCGCTGTGCTTTTTTGTTTGTGTTATAGTTACTTGCGCACCCCATTGCGCTCTGAAATGTCATTTGACGTTTGTCGCTCGGATAAACGAAATGAGTCGAAGGGCTCGAGTATATAATTAATAAAACCAGATAGTCAGTCTGTTCTGAAACCTCAACTGAAACAGTTTATTTTATTTAACCGCTCTTGATCGAGAACCCCTTTAGTAAAGTACCCTTATTCATTTTTAAGTATCCTCCTTAAAAGTGGCGACGAGCAGAACATAACGCTTGTGCAAAAGTGACTGAAAACCACTAGTTTAGTGGTTGCAACGGTGCAAATTGGAAGCGAATAATCATCGGAAACAATCAACGTTGGTGTAGCCATTGTGTGCTGAACTATCTCCTACCGCCGGCGAGAGTCAAGATATTGAGTTGTTCTACAACCAATCATCCGAAACCCGCAGACGTCGCTGAATCGTAAGTAAAGTGTGTAGCTGAAAGAAAACTCAAAAGAAAAGTTTTCTTTTCAGCGAATAAACAAAAAGCGTGGAAAGATAAGCGTCATTTTGGTAATCGCGGTGGTAAGAAGCGAAAAGGCCTTTTCACTGTATTGTGTGGTTGGAAATAATAGGGTGACCAGAATAAAAATCTTTATTCGCATTGACAGAACAACAAATGTGTTATTGTATTTGTCTTTTGTTCAACATATTGTTAATAGTTATTCTCTTTTATTGAATAAAGGTTTTTTAAGCAGTGTGCTAAGCATCGAGCCTCATTCCGGTATTTCAGGCAAAAAGTGAGTCGGATAGCTGGATAAGAGATGATTCTCTCCATCCGCTAAGGAATTCAGTCCCTTTGTTTTTCACGGAAATTTAGTGGTGTTCGACGGAATCTAAAAAAGCAAGCCGCAGACTGGTTAATTGTATTTCAGGAATTGAGTCCTCCATGTTAATGTGTCGTAATTTATCAAATAATTTTGGCTAGATAATCGTGATTTTATAGAAATTTAATGTGATATTTTTTGTTTATTTCTATTTTATTTTATGCTGAACATTGTATATGCGGTGATTACGTATTGCTAAATGAATTGACAATTTGTTTTGAATGGTACTGTGATATTTTTTTTATTAAATATTTGGCTTTGGTTCTATATTTTACATAAAAAAGAAACTTGTTGGCTTTGGTAGTTCGTACAATGAGCTCCAGTGTAGCCTTCTCACTAGAACCCTACCGTAGGGAACATCGTTTAACGATTGGTTCACGTTAAATATTTCTTCAGGGTGAATAAGGTGAAGGAAGAAGACCAACTGGCCCTATTTCATCACCATGGTGGTCAGTAATATTCGCAGAAATGAAGCTTCTTTCCGGAAACTTTGAACATGCAGCACTAGATGATGTGTGTCCAAGTTGAAGAATCGTCTGGACAAAACAGACCCTGATCTAGTACAAAGGTACAAATTTGGTACCAGAGTACAAAACCCAGATGAGTCAACGGAAGATTTCATTTTAAACTTGAAACTTCAAGCAGAATTTTGTTGCTTTGAGAACTTTAAGGAGGTCGCAATACTCGACCGCCTTATTGCCAGCGGCATTACTGATAACAATCTTGAGCAGCGCCTATTAAGTGAACAAATTAAATCTAGCAAATGCAGAAAATAATCGCTACATGGGAAGTAGCTAGAAGCGAATGCAGGGACAGCTAATCAACCGAACTTAGTGCATCCAGCTATGGTAGCCGCAGTTGCAAATAATGGGCCAAATGTACACATGGGCGTGGCGGCGACAAGATTATCCAAGGTTTATGATTTCGTTCGGAAAGACCAAGAAGGAAGTGATGATAGGAAAGCAATAGCAGAGGCCTGTAAGGAGCAGATTAGGGTTTCGACCGGCAGAGCGAACGCACAGAATCAGGATCGGAGGCATGGAATTTTCCGGCAAGGGAGGACAGTTTGGAAGACAAAGACAGTGGCGAAGTGGAAGAGGAACAGGCTCCGAAGGGAGGAGGAAAAGAAAACGTCGAACTTCCGAAAGTCGTCGGGTGGTGGAGCTCCGAAGATCAAGCGCCCTAGGAAAAAGAACACCGTAGTGCTGATTATCATTATGATTGAATTTTGGAAATTTTCGGATTAGATTTAGTTTTTCAATGATTTGAATTCGATATTTGTTCTTGAATTGTTTGAACTCTCGTGGATTTATTTCGCGTTCCGATTATTGTTATAACATAGTAAAGGGAAGAAATTGTTATAGTTACTTGCACCCTATGCGCTCTGAAATGTCATTTGACGTTTGACGCTCGGACAAACGAACTGAGTCGAAAGGCTCAGTATGTATATAATTAATAAAACCAGATAGTCAGTCTGTTCTGAAAACCTCAACTGAAACAGTTTATTTTATTTAACCGCTCTTGATCGAAGAACCCCTTTGGTGAAGTACACTTATTCATTTTAAGTATCCTCTTTAAAAGTTTGAAATTTGGATTCCGCACGCTATTCCATCGGCCAGTTTCTTCACGCTATTGTAGTTGAGGTGTCCCATCCGCTTGTGCCAGGTATCGATAGATGCACATGCGGAGCTCAACGATTGCTTGGCCGGGTTTTCTTACCTGTGCTAGCTTGAACAACTTGTTCTCGATGATTCCGGTTGCCATCAGCTTACCTTCGGAGTTGAAGATTTCGCAGCCCGTCGATTGGAATATAATCTTGAAGCCTTTCTTCACAATCTGTACCACCGACAAAAGGTTTGTCGACAGATCCGGGATGAACTGCACGTCGTGAACAGGAATTCCATCTTGATCCTCGCGGCACACCGGGTAAATAGTGGCTGTACCACGCGCTTCAATCTTCATCGTCTCCTTGTTGGCAGCAAAAACTACCCCGCTGGCGTTGCGCACATCATCTAGCAGCTGCAGATCCCTCGTCATGTGCTTAGTTGCACCCGAGTCCAGGTACCACTGGTCCGCATCCTGGCCCTGTATTATCGACAGCACTGTGCAGAAGGCGTCAGCCTTTTTACTTCCTGGATTCTCCGGACAGAACTTCGCGATGTGGCCAAATTTTTTGCACTTCCTGCACTGCGGCCCTCTGGGCGGCGCCGAATTTTTTCTGTTTTTCTCGTTGCCATGGTGAGCTTGTTGTTTTGTTTGAAACTTACCCCTAGTAACGAACGAAGTTTTTTCACATGGCAACAGTTCTTCCTGCAGCAAAATCGTCTTGATGGAATCCCCCGTTATGGCCGTTCCGGAATTCTTCAGCGCCATGACCATTGGCTGATACCGCTCCGGTACTCCAGCCAGCAGGAGAACCCCGACGAAACGTTCTGGAATCGGAAACCCAATTTCGTTCAGCTGATGGCACGTGGAAATCATCCTGTTTGCGTAGGCCTCCATAGTTCCGCAGGACTCCAGGTCGGTCCGAATCAGCTTGTAAAGCAATCCAACTTCTCGTGTCAAGCCATTCTCCTCGAACGCCGCGTTGAGCTTCTTCCAAGCCTCCAGAGCTGTCTTCGCGTCCCGAACGTGGTAATAATTTGCTGGTTCCAGAAACAGGATAATCTTCCCTTTCGCTTTCTTGTCTTTCACGGGGTCCACCGCCGCAAACGATCCATCTGCATTCTTCTTGGGCTCGACGGCTTCCCAAAGGTCTTCCACTTCAAGATAAGTTTGGACGGCAAATTTCCAAGTGGTCCAATTTTCTCTGCCGACCAGCCGTTCGATTCCGGGATTCGAATTCGCCATTACTAACTACTAACACTGGGACCCGTAACCTCTTGTGAGGAGTAAACTCTCAGTGGATAGAAATACGTCTGGTTAGAATGAACGAACAAATGCGAATGATTTATTTTCTAAATATTAATGACAATAACTATAGAATATATTCTTACGCCTACTATGACCGTTTCCGTTTTCTCTACAACAATAAGTTTGATCGAAAATTAGACATTCTTATGACCTTGCAAATGGGGCAAGATGGGTCAGGACATACTGAACGGCAAACTTCGTATCCAAAATATATTTTTCAGTGCTGATATAATCATTTTATGGGTATCTTTGAGCACATTGATGTTAATTTATGTATTTGAAGCAGCACTACGAGGAACATTTTATACTATTTAATTGTATCTAGCGACGTCAACAGATTGTGGGAAAATATCCACGAAGCTTTGACTACAACAGCGCAGAAAGTGTTAGGCATTGTACAGCGACGCCAACGAAATGGTTGGTTTGATGAGCAGTGCCAGCGAGTGACGGACAAGAAAAATGCTGCTAGCCTAGGAGTCGAAAGCTAGTGTCTCCTACCTGTTTAAACAAAGAGCGGTACAGTGTAGCATGGGCAGAAAAGAAACGAATCCACCGCGGGAAAAAGCGAGCCGGTGACAAGCGCGGTGTCATCATCATCAATAGACATAGACCGCTGTCATCACTGAAACGCAGTATGAAAAAAATTATAGCCCGGAACATCTTGGCTACGATCTGGCGATGGGCTAAACAATAGGATGTCAATAGGCTGGGAAAAAGGCAACACGTAGGGACTGATATCTATTTTTTTAATCTTTATCAGTGGCGTAGCCAGGGGGGGGGGTCGGACGGTTTGTCGGCGTTGGACATGCCCCCCCCCCCCCCAGAGACAAAGTTTTTAGAAGATTTTTTTTTCGAAAAACAAATGTTCAGAAACGCCCCCCCTCCCACGCTTTCACGGGTCTTCCGATGACAATTGACCGCCAGCTAAGGGTTGCGTACTTAGCTAGTAGTGCAGCCTGGGCACTGTTGTCCTTCTGACATCAGCTAGAGTGAGAGGGTGCGTCCTGTGGGGTCTGCCTAGGATGTGGTGGGGTTCGACAGTGGGCTCTGTAGAACTTCTATAAAAAGCTGCATGTGTCCCCAAGCAGGCCCTATCAAAGCGACCGTGTGCCGCTCAAAGCGCACTAGCCTAGTCCTGGTGTTGGGTGGGACTTTAAACAAATTTGACCCGACTGATCGAGCGTCTGTCCACCAAGGAGGTGCGGCTCCAACAGCGTCTGTTCTGGCATCCAGCGGCTGAGTATGAAATGCTATTCCCCGGAAGCTATACCTAAGATGGCAGCCCCATCCCGGTGGATAGGGAACCTTGGGCCAACAACCTACTGTTCCCGAAAACATCAATTTGTTCGAGAATCCGATAATGAAAGAATACGGACTGATTTTACGGCGACGACTCTTAGCGCGACACAACGGACACGAATAGGAACATGGAACGTTTTAACCCTAGCCCAGCAGGTTAAATTGGCACAACTTGCCAATGAGGCACGCCGCATGAAGCTTGAGATCCTGGGACTGAGTGAAGTCCGTTGGCCAAACTTTGGAGAACATAGAACGCCGTCGGGACAAGTTCTGCTATATTACTCTGGTTTACGAGGTGAACACGCTCCCCGGTATCGCGGAGTTGGCTTCCTACTAAGCGCTCAGGCACACTCTGCGCTTATGAAGTGGGAACCTATAAGTGAAAGGATAATCGTTGCCAGATTTAGAACACGGGTCCGAAACCTTACTATAATCCAATGTTATGCGCCAACCTATGCTGCCGATCTGCAAGACAAAGAGAACTTCTACAGTCAACTCAATGCCGTCGTAGATAGAATTCCGAACGGTGATATCAAGATCTGTTTGGGCGACTTCAATGCGAATCGGATCCGACAACTCGAACCATGAGCGCATTATGGCACGCCATGGTCTCGGAGAAATGAGCGAAAACGGAGAGTTGTTCGCAGAATTTTGTGGTAGAAACGACATGGTGATCGGGGGATCGCTCTTCCCTCATCGACCGGTTCATAAGGTCACGTGGGTCTCCCGTGACGGCTTTACAGAAAATCAAATCGACCATATCTGCATCAGCCGAAAATGGAAGCGGAGCCTTCTTGATGTACGGAATAAACGTAGTGCCGATATCGCATCTGATCATCACCTACTCATCGGCGAAATACTCCTGCGCATTGCGCGGATTCGTCGGCAGGAGGAAAGAGTAGGACAACGATTCAACACACGCCGACTGGAAGATGCCACGGTGAAACGGTCGTTCGTTGAAGAACTGCAGACGCGTGCTGCAGATATTCCGGAAGGTGGCAGCGTGGAAGACCAATGGACCGCCATCAAGAATGCCTTCATCGCCACCAGCGAGAACAGTCTGGGCGAACTACGCACCCAGAGAAAACAATGGATCACCGATGAGACCTGGAGGAAGATAGAGGAGCGAAGAGAAGCCAAAGCCGCGATAGAGCGATCGAAAACCAGAGAAGCCAAAATCTTAGCCCGTCAACGATACGCGGCTCTTGAGAAGGAAGTAAAACGCTCATGTCGACGGGACAAGCGAGCGTGGGCAGACTCTCTGGCCAACGAAGGAGAGAGCCGCCGTAACCGGGGACATTCGCCTCCTCTACGATATCTCACGACGCTTAAGCGGGGCGAAGATGAATGCAACGCTGCCTGTGAAAGACGCGAATGATCAGTTATTGACCGACCCAACTGACCAGCTGAAACGCTGGATGGAGGACTTCGAACAACTTTTTCAAGTGCCAGCCAGGCCATCACCACCTCGGCATAATCTGCCTAGGATCCGACGTATAACACGCGTCAATACCGAAGCTCCATCACTGCTAGAGATTCAAACAGCCATCCAAAGCATGAAATCGAATAAAGCCCCAGGGGTCGACCGCATATCAGCCGAGATGCTCAAAGCTGACCCCATGACATCCGCTCAACTACTGCATCGTTTATTTCGAAATATCTGGGACACCGCAACTTTCCCGGTCGACTGGATGCAAGGTTTCTTAGTGAAGGTGCCCAAAAAGGGTGACCTGACTGTATGCGATAACTGGCGAGGCATTATGTTGCTGTGTACCGTTCTCAAAAGTTCTTCAAAAGTTCTGTGCAAAATTATCCTAGCCCGGATTCAGGAGAAGATCGATGCGACTCTCCGGCGGAAGCAGGCCGGATTCCGTGCCGAAAGATCCTGTGTGGACCATATTGTCACGCTCCGCATCATTCTGGAGCAGGTCAACGAATTCCAAGAGTCCCTTTACTTGGTATTCATTGACTACGAAAAAGCTTTCGACCGTCTCAATCACGAGAATATGTGGGGCGCCCTGAGACGCAAGGGGGTTCCTGAGAAAATCATCGGCCTCATCGAAGCACAGTACGAGGTCTTTTCGTGTAGAGTGCTGCACAATGGGGTCTTGTCCGACCCTATCCGGGTCGTAGCTGGTGTGAGGCAAGGATATATTCTATCACCGATAGTGTCCCTCATCGTAATCGACGAGATACACTGATATTCTTCCCTCCCCCTTCATACGGGAGTTTGGAAGACGTTTGCACTAGAAGTCCGCCCGGCGATCGCTTCGCAATCGCAACAATTGGGTACTGGCTTACAACCCGTGCAGTATCAACCAGGATAACGTTCTTAAAACAATAAACAAAATTGTATCAGTGCCTCTTTTAACGTGTTTTATTTTATTTCCATGTTTGTCCTCAAGTTAAATTGTTCTTACTTTGTTTTTCGTTTTGTGGATAAGTTAGTTTAAACAATATATTCAAAAAAAAATAAAAAATTGTTGAAAGTCCTTCGGTTGGGCCTAGAAGTGGTCTTTGACCCTTCTCTGTGTAGAACTGGGGTATACATCCCTAAATTCACTTGGATTAAAAAAAAAACATACACATTCTCAATTTTATATTGCTTCTATGTTAAAATTAAAGCAGTACTTCAGTAGCTTATATATCATTTAATGACTAATTAACTATAATCAGATCTCTTCCTCAAGCAAAAAATAGTTGTAAAATTGAGCAAAAATTAAAATCATTTGTAGCTGAATGTTGTAGTAGTAAGTACTTCAAAACTAAATTAAGAAACTATCGATAGTATATTAGTCAAATACTATCAAAAACGAAAAAAAAAACATTCTTAAAATTATTTAAAAAAATCCTTACTGGCTAACCTTAAAAAGGTATAAAATTGAAATGCACTTTCAAACATCACATTTGATTTTCCTTCTGTCTATTCTGTTTTACACATCAGAAACCTAGAAGATTATCAGTTCTACTCCTCTACCAGCTCTTCTACCAAAGTACTGTTGCTGCCACTTTCGCCGCTGTTCCCGTTTTTCTCCTTCCATGCCTCCTCCATATCCTTGAACGCATCCGCCACCAGCAGCTTGGTCACTTCGCCCACGATACGTTCCTTCACTTCAATTTCTTCGCGGTCAAAATTGGTCCAACGCGCTTCCTCGTCAAACATTTCCTGGGCCAGAATCTCGTCCACCTGATCCCGCTTGCGCTTGGCACTGCTTCCTGCGAACATCAGGAACGGCACCGGGCAATGGTGGAGGTTTAGCTGTTGCTGTTGTTGCTGAAGCAAAAAATCCTCGTTAAGGATCCGTTTGATTTTCTGCTTCATATAATTTTGAACGCAGATCAGGCGATCGGGTGGGTTGTAGAAAGTCAGAGGACGCTTCTCGAGTTTAACCGTGCGGAATGATACGTCCTCTTTTGGGGAACGTACGTCCGTGTACAGCTCTTTGCACATATCCAGGATAAGCTTTTCGTAGATGTTGGTTACGTTGTCGGCCTGAAGCTTTTCTTGAGTTGGTTCATCAAAATACAGTTCCTTTGTGCGCGTTTCGATAAGGTCATTAATTCGCGACTCCGGTGGAAAGATGAGTGCTAGAGGACTCCCGTTTGCTGGAGGGATGTATGGCGGTGGAGGTTTATTGGGGATTTCACGGAAGAAAACGACCTGTTGTTCCAATTGCTTGATCTCTTGCTCGATTTGCAGCTGTTGCCGGCGGAGTACTTCGGCTTCGTTGATGATGTCTGGCATTCGGTTGGGAATAACACTTGCTTGAGTGGAGTTACTGGGACCGTGCGCTGGTGGAGTCAGATAAGAGAAACTGGAAACACCGGAAGTGGAGGGAACATTCACTGTGGATGAGTGAGGAAAATTTTCATTCACGTTCTTATTACGAATCTTGATTTCGATCTTATGGCTTTCAACGATTTCTCCTGCTAGCGGTAAATCCTTGCTCTTTAAAGCGGTCGTATCATCCAGAAACGAATTTTTGTCCATACTTAGCTCTTCAGCGACAAAATCCATATCCGTGGAGTATTCCTCCTCGACGATGGAAGATGTGATTATTTCACTTTCTGGCGATTGCTGTCGATCCACTTTTGGAACTTCTGGGGATCGTATTACAGAAACTCGCTCAAAGCCTGCATTGAGATCACCCAAATTTTCATTCAGTGTGATGAGACGTTTTTCAAGATCCGATGTTGTTGAATCCTTAGACGCCCCTTCAACCGGAGTATCGTTACACTCAGTTTCTGTTTCTTCTGCGGTGGTTGGCGTTGTTGCCGTAGAGGAACTTGCTTCCTCTAAGGAAACGTTATCGGGTATGTCTTCAGATACCTTTTCAATTGAGTCTGCCATCGAGTCGGAAATGGTTTCTTCATTTAACAAGGAATCGTCATTCATCATAGGCGGGAGCGACGTATCTTCAATCAGCAGTTGACTATCTTCCGCCGAAAGAGCTATTCGGTTATCCTCAATTGTAGGAATGTCGAAGGTGACTGAGTACGTATCTGAACTTAACTTAGGATGACTGCCAGAGTCCTGCTCTTCTTCTATGGTATGGAATTCCACTGAAGTGGATTGATGCTTTTGTTGTTCTTCATGCTGCAACAGTTCATCTATGTTGGTTGTGGAAGATAGGAAACCATTTATGTTATCCGTAATGTCGCTTACACGTGATATGATCTCCTCCACATCTATGAGACTGCTTCGTTCATCATTCTCACTGTCATCCTTTGTTTCCGTTTCCACTTCTTCTTTTGCCATATTTACAATTTGGGATGTTTTATGTATCAATTCAGCCGAGTTGACCGTTGTTTGAAAGGAACTGCCTTCACTGGAGTCGATTGACGTATGAATATGCTCTGCACTAACATTTTTTAGATCACCGATCCCACTCATATTCCTTTCAGCGGCGCTTCCGCTGCTATTCATCCCACTTGTTGACTGTTCTAGCAGTGCTTTCCTCATGCTGCTGTTTTGCCTGAACCCTTCCAATACTCGCTGCTTTGCATCTTCGTATAAACTTTCCAAGTTTGCCTTCGTTAACGTATATCTCCCTCCCGGTTCATATCTGCTTTCCTTTACTCCTGTCAAACGATGCCATAGCCGGTTGAGCCTATTCCCACTTGCATGCACTTCATCATCGTCATTGTCCGATGATTTAGTTTCCGGTATTTGTTGCAGCGTTTTCAAACTTTTCTCGATGCTTCGGATGCGGTTGAGGGTGTGCTCGTCGGCCACTTGACTTTCGGCAATTTTGCGCTGATTGTACTGAAGCAGGTTTCTTTCGATGTCCAGGATTTCCTGTTCTTCCCGATCGAGTTTCTGGTGCCACTCGAGCAGTGTCTGGACATGATGCCGCCGTTTTTGAAGTTCCTCCTCCCGTCGTTGCAGTATGCTGAAAATACAGAATACTTTTAGAACATTTGATGCAAATATGTGGAATATTGCTACCCACTTTTCTAAGCTATCACTAGGCTGCAGTTCCATTCCGCGAACAGCTCCGGTCGTCATCATTAGCTGAAGCTGCGCATTGGAAATCGTCGTAGTAGTAGTTCTGGTCACCATTCTGTTCTGAGACATCAGATCGCTATTTCGCGCAGGCGTTGGCGATGCCCCAAGAAGCGAGGCATTGCGTTGATCACTTTTACCGCTGCCGCTGCTCGATTTCCTCAGCGAAATCTGGTTGGAATTGTGTGACGAAAACGAGTTCAATTTTTCCAGCGACTTAGGAGTCATGGGTGAACGGACGGTGCTTCTGGAGGAGACATCCGGGGTGAATTTTTTAAATCTGAAACAAAAGACCCATTCTAAAATTGAAACGCATCGACGTGAGCAAACTTTTACATACTTGTTTAAATCAGCACGTTCCTTTTCTAGTCGCATCAGGATGGCACGTTGCTTTTTCTTGATTACGCTTATTTGTTCCAGCATACCGCGTTCCCTATAACGTTGTTTCTGCAGTTCTAACCACGCAAGCTGACCTTTTGTGCGGTTGAGTAGTGCCTTTTCCTTAAGCCGAGCGTGAGCAGCCAGCTGATCTCCTTTGCACTTCTCGCTCTGGATCAGTTGATCGTACTGTAACGAACGTATATCAATGAAACCTTAATACTTGAAAGGAAAAATCTTTCTCGCTTAACTTTGCAAAAGGGCCTAAGTAACATTTTTTTTCATGAATTAATTTGAATATTGCAATCGACAGACCAATGTCAAAGTACAGACAAACAGACATAACACATTGAACATTCATTCATCAAATTCATCGTCGTTCAAACACTAACGACATCTGTTGATTTTAGTTAGTTGGGCAAACCACGAACCAGATGGCGGTAGTGTGCAAACGTCAAACTCGAGCAAATGATTATATGAATTGACCAGTAAATCAGGGAGCGATGGAAATTTGTCGAGTGTTATATCTGTTTGTCTGTGGTGAAAACTTAATTTTGATTGCAGTACTCAAATTGAAACCAGTAAAACCATTGCAGTACTCAAGGGGGACCCTTGAAAACAAAACACAATTTTGTCAAAAATTCAAAAACCATATATACAGAAAGGCAAAGCTTTTTTCACGATAATCACGTAATAATCTAATGCAGGAGATTCAAAATAATATATCATTGTCGTTTTTTTAACGAAATATTACTGAAAATCCTCCTTCCAATCGAAACTTACGATCTGTTCGTAAAAAAACTGTTCTCAAATTGACTTTTTTTATGGCTCAAATTAATCTGGAGTGTTACTAGGAAGCAAATAAAGCCACTACATCACTACTAAAAATCCACACATATTTATTGGCAAAAATCCATAGATTTAACTTATGATGTATATCAGAGCACACATAATCATTCTCCACGCGAACTACTAATAAAATATATATCCAAATAAACTTTATGTGTGGTCTCGAATTAGCAATTATTTAATTTATGTGTTGTTCGATATCGATTATATTAGGGTGGAGCTATTGCAAAAATTTATAACGGCGACACATATATCTTATATAGATATTTTTGGCAGTGATGGGAAATAATAAACTAAGCTCTTGTTAATAAATAGAAAAACATATAATTTGTTGGTGACAATATAGTTCAATCAATCAATATAGTTCATCAAGCCGGTGCAACCCAGTCGTCAAATCGTTCACCGGGACGCACAATCGATACTAGCTGTAAGGAAGCCCCTATTCCTCTCAGCGCAGTCGAGCTTCCGCTGCCAGCGACCAGCAGCCGTCCCGGTCCTGCGTCTGAGTTGGGAGACGGGGTCTTCCGAAATCCTATAACCGGCAAGTACAATCAGTTACCAGTATCTTCTGTACCTGAAAGCATTCCGATTTCCAGTATTGCTACACCATCTCCACGCCAGTTCAACTCCATGTTACCGGATGTTTCAAGAGATAGGCGTGCGGTTCAAGAATCTTCGAATGTATTGATATACTACCAGAACGTGGGCGGGATCAATAGTTCTCTTGCCGATTATCATTTGGCCCTTAGCGATGGCTGCTACGACGTCTATGCCTTCACCGAAACCTGGCTCAACAATAATACCACCGTAAATCAACTCTTCGACGAATCATACTGCGTTTATCGGCAAGATAGGTCATCTTCTAACAGTAACAAAAGCACTGGAGGGGGTGTTCTGCTAGCCGTTCGCTCCTGCTTCAAATCTTGCTTAGTGAGTCCTCCTGGAAACTCGTCAGTTGAGCAATTGTGGGTCGCTGTAACTACTGCTGATGCCGCTCTCTTCATCTGCGTTCTTTACATCCCTCCCGATCGAATCAATGATGCGGAGTTGATCGACAGTCACCTCGCTTCGCTTAACTGGGTGGTCTCGCAATTAGGACCAAGGGACAAAATGATTATCCTCGGTGACTTCAACTTGAGCACAATCAACTGGCAGCGCCATAAATCGGGATTTCTCTTCCCGATTGCATCGAGATCCCTGATCGGCCAGACGTCTCGTTTGCTGCTTGACGCGTACAGCACAGCTGGACTGAACCAGATGAATGATGTGGAAAATGAAAACAACCGAATACTTGACCTGCTTTTCATCAGCAACGAACTCCGCGGGAGCTGTTCGGTTATGCAGGCCCCATCACCGCTCGTCAAGATTGTCAGACATCATCCTCCCGTCCAGATGCAACTCAAGATAAATGCGCTCCATAACTTCCACGAGCCGACTGAAAGCATTTCATATGACTTTACAAGGCCAATTTTAACGGGATGAATGCCTTTCTTGCTCAAGTTGACTGGGATACGGCTCTTCGAGATTCTGACGTCAACCTAGCTGCTTCGACCATGTCAAACATACTACTTTACGCCATCGACCAGTTTGTTCCCGTGAGATCCACACCAGAACCGGTCAAACCAGCCTGGTCTAACGCTCATCTCAAAAATCTGAAAAGAGTCAAACGCGCGGCCCTCAGACAACACTGCAAGTATCGTACGGACTCTACAAAAGCTAGCTATATCAAGGCCAACTCCGAATATCAGCAACTCAACGATCATCTCTATAACGCCTTTCAAAATCGTTTGCAAAGTCGTCTCAGGAATAATCCCAAAAGCTTTTGGCGGTACGTCAACGAACAACGGAAGGAATCTGGATTGCCCTCAACGATGACTGACGGTTTATCTGAAGCCCAAACTACCAACGACATTGCTAATTTGTTCCGTACTCAATTCAGTAGTGTATTTACTAATGAGTATCTCGACCCGCAAGATGTAGTTATTGCCACTAGGAATGTTCCCAGTCTTCCTGCCGCTAGACAGCCATTGGTCATCACAAACGATTCAATAATAGCTGCCAGTAAGAAGTTGAAATCCTCCACGGGATGCGGCCCAGACGGTATCCCATCGGTTGTTATTAAACGTTGCGCAGAGTCGCTTGTCAGACCACTTACTGCAGTATTCAACCTCTCGCTGACTTCCGGGGTGTTTCCGGTGTGCTGGAAGCAGTCATATGTATTTCCAGTTTTCAAAAAGGGCTGCAAGAGGACCGTATCAAACTACCGGGGAATAGCTGCGCTGTGCGCCGTTTCCAAGCTATTTGAGTTGATTGTTCTTGGCGAATTGACTTCAAGCTACGCCCATTACATTTCAAACGACCAACATGGGTTTATGCCCAAACGTTCAACGACCACTAACCTAGCGTGCTTCACTTCCTTTGTAATAAGACAAATAGAGAATGGCCATCAGGTGGATGCAATCTATACAGATCTTTCTGCTGCATTCGACAAAATGAATCACCAGATTGCCGTAGCAAAATTTGACAAATTAGGCATAAATAACGCTCTGCTCAGCTGGCTTCAATCCTATTTATCAGGTCGCAGTATGGCGGTGAAAATTGGAGACCACATTTCTTCACCGTTTGTAGTCCGATCCGGCGTTCCACAGGGTAGTCATCTTGGACCGTTTCTGTTTCTGCTTTATATGAATGACGTCAACTTTATTTTGAAATGTCTAAAGTTATCGTACGCCGACGACTTGAAACTGTATTATTGTATCAAGCAAACTCAAGACGCAATGTTTCTGCAACAACAGTTTGAATCCTTTGCAGAATGGTGCCGTATCAACCGAATGACGCTCAATGTTGCTAAATGCTCGGTCATATCTTTTGGACGCAAACACTCTCTTCTCCAGCATGAATACGCTTTGGCAGATAAAAAGCTTCAACGAGAATCGACAGTCAAAGACCTAGGTGTTTTGGTCGATACGAAAATGACATTCAAGGACCACGTAGCATATATTGTTTCGAAGGCATCTTCACAGCTAGGTTTCCTTTTCCGATTTGCTAAGAAATTCCGGGATGTGTACTGCCTAAAATCATTGTTTTGCGCCACTGTTCGACCAATATTAGAATATTCCGCGGTCGTCTGGTCCCCGTATTATCAGAACGAAATTCAGCGCATCGAAACTATCCAACGCAAATTTGTCCGCTTTGCTCTACGACATTTGAGATGGAGAGATCCAGTCAACCTTCCCAGCTATAGTAACCGTTGCATGCTCATCAATCTCGATTCGCTTGAGGCAAGACGTAATGTGGCTAAAGCTTGCTTCATCGGTGACCTTTTACAAGCAGACATCGACTGCCAAACGCTTCTTAGCATGCTGGACATCAACACACGCCGCCGTAACCTCCGAACGCACTCGTTCTTCAATCTTCCTGCATCCAGAACTAACTATGGGCTACACGAGCCCATACGAAGCATGTCTCGCCTATTCAATAGATGTTATTCTGTGTTTAATTTTAATGTGTCACGAGAAACTAATAAGTGCAATTTCAGACGTGTTTTATGTTAATCTTGACAATACTAATGTATTTAGTTTTAAGTAAACGGTCATTGGGGTGACCATTTCACCTGTTGACAATAAAATAACAATATAACAATATAGTTGCTACTGCCTTATAAAGGGTTAAACGATCAATTTGAATTTGATTGAAGAAAACTGGACGAAAGAATAAGGGAGAAGAAAGAAAGATGGAGGAACAAGGAAGAAATGAGGAAAGAATGAAGATGAAAAAAAACGAAAGGAGAAGAAAAAAACTTCTTGAGCGATTTCAGCCTTGGGCTTGTTCATCTCTTAAGAATGAAAAGATGGGCGACTGTTACACTTTGTTAAATTTGATTCTATAGTTCTGCATTGGCACGGCAAATGCTGGGTAAAGCGTACCATTGGTACTTCGCGTACCTGAAGGAATGAAATAGACCCCATCTTGCGGTCCTTAGCCTCTTACCCAGCTACTCCTATCCCTACCTCCCCGTGGTGCTGGCCGGGATACGAGCAACCTTAGAGAAGATCGGGTAACCAACCCCGGTGGGAACTATGGTCGCATGCTGACAGGGAAGGGGGGTTTGCTCCTCCCCGGAGGTGCAAATCTTACTGAGCGTCTGTTCTCCATGTCAGGATCGGCTCACAACAGCGTCTGTTCTCCATGTTAGGGGCGGCTGATCATCGTCCGAGTGCCAGCGAGGGACTCTAAGTGAAACTGTGCACCATGGTCAACCGGGAATAAGGAGGAATGGTCCTCCGAAAATTTAGGGGGTTTGGTGTCAGGCCCTGCAAGCCAGCCTTTAAAAAACATAAGCAACAAACAATCAACAAGAGAGTACGGACCGGAACCATCGGCGAAGACCACCGCGACGAAAAGGGACTAGCGATTGGAAACTTGGTTCGTGGAACTGCAAATCTCTCATCTTCATCGGGAGCACACGCATACTCGCCGATGTGCTCAAAGACCGTGGATTCGGCACCGTAGCGCTGCAGGAGGTTTGTTGGAAGGGATAAATGGTGCGAACGTTTAGAGGTAATCATACCATCTACCAGAGCTGCGGCAACACACACGAGCTGGGAATAGCCTTCATAGTAATGGGCGATATGCAAAGGCGCGTGATCGGGTGGTGGCCGATCAATGAAAGAATGTGCAAGTTGAGGATCAAAGGCCGGTTCTTCAACTTCAGCATAATCAACGTCCATAGCCCACGGACGTCAAAATCATCATAGGAAATTTGAACGCTCAAGTTGGCCAAGAGGAGGAGTTTAGACCGACTATTGGGAAGTTCAGCACTCATCGGCTGACGAACGAAAACGGCCTACGACTAATTGATTTCGCCGCCTCCAAGAATATGGCCATTCGCAGCACCTACTTCTAACACAGCCTCCCGTATCGGACTTTTTCAGGAGAAGAAACGCCGCCTGGAAGAAGCGAAGTGCGGAGGAGATGGAACAGCTGTGCCGTTCTCAAGAAACACGCAAGTTCTACCAGAAGCTCAACGCATCTCACAAAGGCTTCGTGCCGCGAGCCGAAATGTGCCGGGATAAGGATGGGAGCATCTTGGCGGTGGTGATCGAAAGATGGAAGCAGCACTATGAGGAACACTTGAATGGCGCTGAGAGTACAGGCAGTGAAAGTCAAGGCAGCGGAGGATATAACTACGTCAGTTTAACGCACGATGGAAGCCAACCAGCCCCCACCTTGAGGGAAATTAAGGATGCCATCCAACAGCTAAAGACCAATAAAGCAGCTGGTAAGGATGGTATCGGAGATGAGCTCATCAAGATGAGCCTGGAAAAGCTAGCCACTTGCCTGCACAAACTGATAGTCAGAATCTGGGAAACTGAACAGCTACCGGAGGAGTAGAGGAAGGGGTTATATGTCCCATCTACAAGAAAGGCGACAAGCTGGAGTGTGAGAACTTTCGAGCGATCACCATCCTTAATGCCGCCTACAAAGTGATATCCCAGATCATCTTCCGTCGTCTGTCACCATTAGTGAATGAGTTCGTGGGAAGTTATCAAGTCGGCTTCGTTGACGGCCGCTCGACAACGGACCAGATCTTTACTGTACGGCAAATCCTTCAAAAATGCCGTGAATACCAGGTCCCAACGCACCATCTGTTCGTTGATTTCAAGGCGTCATACGACAGTATAGACCGCGTAGAGCTATGGGAAATTATGGACGAGTACAGCTTCCCTGGGAAGCTTACCAGACTGATCAAAGCAACGGTGGATGGTGTGCAAAACTGTGTGAAGATTTCGGGCGAACACTTCAGTTCGTTCGAATCGCGCCGGGGACTAAGACACGATGGACTTTCGTGCCTGTTGTTCAACGTTGTGCTAGAAGGTGTCATGCGGAGAGCCGGGTGCGTGTAACAGCCGGGGTACGATTTTCAACACATCCAGTCAATTTATTTGTTTCGCGGATGATATGAAACGCCTGAAACGCGAAACAACAAAAGTTGGACTGGTGGTGAATGCGTCAAAGGCAAAGTACATGCTTGTGGGCGGAACCGAGCGCAACAGGGCCCGCCTGGGAAGCAGTGTTACGATAGACGGGATACCTTCGAGGTGGTCGAGGAATTCGTCTACCTCGGATCCTTGCTAACGGTTGATAACAATGTTAGTCGTGAAATACGAAGGCGCATCATCTGTGGAAGTCGGGCCTACTACGGGCTCAAGAAGGAACTGCGGTCAAAAAAGATTCACCACCGCACTAAATGTGTCATGTGCAAGACGCTGATAAGGCCGGTAGTCCTCCTACGGACATGAAACATGGACAATGCTCGAGGAGGACTTGCAAGCACTCGGAGTATTCGAGAGACGGGTGCATGGTCCTAAGCACCGGTTTGGCGGTGTGCAAGAAGACGGTGTGTGGCGGCGAAGAATGAACCAGCCCAGCTCTACGGTGTACGATGGGCAGGACATGTTGCAAGAATGCCAGACAGCAACCCTGCAAATATGGTGTTCGCTTCCGATCCGGCAGGTACGAGACGGCGTGGAGCGCAGCGAGCGAGATGGGCAGACCAGGTGCAAAACGACTTGGCGTGCGTGGGGCGTATTCAAGGATGGAGAGATGCGGCGTATTGTGGTGTAAAATTGTTGATTCAGTGTTATCTGTTTAGATGTAGACTAAATAAATGAATGAAAATGCAATGTCTTCTTCTTTTGCCTTGGAAGCAGCTGATGTGGTTTGAAAGGTCACTTAGTCATATAGTTCAATTATAAGTTATTTAATTTGTTAGCTTTATGTGACCACATTGAAAATATAAAAAAATGTTGCATATTAGTGTTCGGTAAGACGCGCGGCTACAAAGCAAGACTATGTTGAGGGTGGCTGGGTTGGATTCCCGGTGCCGGTCTAGGCAATTTTCGGATTGGAAATTGTCTCGACTTCCCTGGGCATAAAAGTATCATCGTGCTAGCCTCATAACATACGAATGCAAAAATGGTAACCTGGCTTAGAAACCTCGCAGTTAATAACTGTGGAAGTGCTTAATGAACACTAAGCTGCGAGGCGGCTCTGTCCCAGCGTGGAGATGTAATAGAGATGGTCGGGTTTCACATTTTGTAAACCCGAACCCGATTTAGAAATTCATTTCAAACCCGGACCCGACCCGAACCCGGAATGAAAAATCTTATCAAACCCGAACCCGACCCGTACCCGACAATTTTTGCAGTCTCAAACCCGAGCTGGACCCGAACTAATTTTTTGGCGGAAAATTCAAATTAGATTCTTTATATTTCTCTTTACACCCAAAAGGGTATAGGCCTAAACAACGAACAAGCCTTAAAATTACCAGAAACGAATAAAAAAATATTCAAAACTTTATTTTTCAAACTTGTACCCGACCCAGACCCGGCATTTTATCATCTCACAAACCCGTACCCGACCCGAACCCGACATTGGTCGAATTTTCCAAACCCGAACCCGTCGGGTTCTCTAGGATGTAATGCCAATAAGAAGAAGAAGGAGATTTATGCAGAATGAAAATTTATTAACATTGTGTGTTCTGGGTTTAGGGTATGCGATACCATCACGACAGAATATGTTTTTGGTTACCATATCAGTGCTAATGGCTAATGGTAAGCTCACCCATCGCGGCAAGATCACATATCCGAGGGGAGGGAAATCCCTATTGAACGTATATCCGAAACAGTTATTAGGTCGAAAAGTAAATAAATGTAGTTTGGCCGAAAACGATGTATAGCTGAAAGAGTTTTCGGCCAAACGACCGTTTCGGCCAGACAATCTGTTAGACGACTTTTTCGGCCAAATTACCAGTTTAGCCGTCTGTCGTTTTCGGCCAAAAGAATTAGCCTTGAAAAAAAAATGTCTTATGGACAATACAAAGAAATTCCTTGAAAATTCCGAGCAATTTCACGTTGAAAACAAAATTTTTTTTTTGGTTGTGATCTACACTTTGACCAATCTTCCTCAAAAGCTTTGAAGAATTTTCAGTGAAAATGCTTAGGTAATCTAGATTAACTAAGCATCCCTTCTACAAATCAGAAGCTCCCACAATTACGAAGGATTTTTTGTGTAAATTCGAGGAATTCTCAACAGGAACTTTCCACGGATATTTTTTGTAGAAATTTGGAACAACTTCCAGTGAAAATTCAGAGGAGGCTGTTTACCATGTTTGCTCTCTGTCTGGTGTAATGGTGTAAGCTTGTGATCGGTGTTTCAAAATGTGCGGTGATGGCCTTCCACCGTCCCAAGAGTTCGATAATTTTGACTTGACTTCCAAGTCGATAACTGCTGCTGCGCGCCGCCGTTTACAATTTGTCACGCCACTTATCTATAATTTCCCACGCCGATTCAAATTTGAAGAAATCCGTAAAGTTTCCTGATTGATCCCTACCACATCTCGTTGTAACACCAGAGAATTTTTCGTAAAAATACCAATGATTATCTTGAGAGTTTAATTCAATTTCTAATTGAAATTTCTAAAAAGTAGAGGGTTATATCAAAGATACGACCGCATATTGAACGTAGAATTTACGTAATTATGTAGTGCGATACTGGATGCAAAATTTGACCCTCAACATTTTATGCATGTTCATGCCGGATGGCTAATAGCCGAAATGTAGGCAATTTACTCTTTAAGTGCAATTTCAACATTGGCTGGCGAAATTCAAATTTCAATAGCTAATCAATAGCTAAATGCAATGAATCAATTGTTTACAATAGTTGTATAGAATCTTAGAGAGAGTTTATTGATCGACTCATACAAAAAGTTATTGGCGCGTACTTCCTGATCTTTTCGTGACGGCCTCAAATTTGACACTTTGGAATGACCCCCCTCTATCTTACCGAAGGACGTAATTCTACGTCAAAACTCTCCGTAAAAACTAAGAAAAAACTCGCGTAAAGTTCCGAGATTTTTTTTTTAAAGTTCGAGAATTCTTTGGAATTACCAAGTGGAGCTCTTTGGATTTCCCAACGGAAATTGTTTGACCTTTCATCAAAAAAACTTCGGATTTTACATGAGAATCTCATCAGGATATTGTTGTTGAAGTCATCAGAAGTTGTTCTAAATTTCTACAGAAAAATATTCTGAATATCCGCGGAAAGTTTCTGTTGAGTACTCTTCAAAATTTACACAGAATATCTTTCATAATTGTACGATATTGTGATTGGAAGATGCTTTAACGTTGATTTTCTCAATGCAGATTAATTTGACTAGGTTGGCATAGCCAACGTTAAAACAGACAATTCTTCGAAAAAATCACGGGAGACTCCCTGGAATTTTCAAAAATTCTTCAAAGCTCCCGCGTAAGATTATTCAAAATTATTCACATCAACGGAAAATAGCTCAAACTTGATTAAGGATTTTTCTTTGAATTTCTACAAAAAATTCTTTGTATGGTCCATAAGAAATTCGATTGGCCGAAAGCACCAGACGGGCGAACTGGTAATTTGCCTGCAAAAGCCGTTCGCCCTAATAAGCCCTCTGACCGAAATGATAGTTTGGTCACAGAACTACCGTCATACGCATATTTGTCGAAGTCATTAGACAAAAATGCTATTTGGCATACGGCATTTGGCATAATATCAATTACTGAATGAGGCGCATGCACCACAATTCGAATCAGCTTACTTGAATAGTTTACCACAGAAGTTTAAGGTGAACGGATTGAATCCTATAGGTAAAACATCAATAACTCACCAATCCAATCGTGGAATAGCTCAGATTCGTCTCCGAAATGGTGGTAGACATAACCGACAGTTCCATATCGGTCCGATTGAACACTGCCATGATGTCGCTGCCCATCGTGGTGTCGTTTCCGATGCCCGTTGCCTTCGTTGCCATTTCGATGGCTTCCAGTTCGGAGTCGTCTGCGCTGGAACTGTAAGCAGCTTTGAGTATTTCCATTTCGTACTGCTCTTTCGGCGATTGATCGTTCAATGCTTCACTCCGTTCCGAAATGAGCATGCTGATGGATTCCAGACTCTTCGAGTGGTCGAGGGTGTCCCGCAGGGTTGTGGATGCTACCGGAGCTTCGTCGCTGATTTGTGTTTCGATGCTGGTCGAGCTGTGAGCAGGCTCGATTCGGATTTCGATTTTGTTTGCGGCTTCCGTGGAGTTCGATAGTAGTTGTTGCTTTTGGCGAAGGCTTTCCTCGAACGAGGGAAGGTACTCCTCTGGCATGGGTGGATTCGTGTTGTGGCTGTCCGACAGGCTGAGCGATTTGGAATCGAGCAGTTGCGATTGTGATTCGCTTGATTGGGTTTTACCGGTGGGACTTTCTTCCGGGCTGGTGGAGCTAAGCGGGCCGGTCGATGAGGAGGATGTTGTAGTGGCTATCGATATTGAGCTTTTCTCCGGTGTTGATTGAGTTGAATCAGGAGGATGCTGGTTGGACGGCAGCTTAGAGTCATTAGATCGTTCAAAGTCTTCGCTATAGTTGGAATTTCCGGAAGCGTTGGCAACGATTGAGGGAACCGGAGTGGTTTGGGTCATTTCGTCGCGGATTTTAATCCGCTCCATTGGTACGGAATCTACAGGCTTCTTCAGGGCGGAATAAAGTTGCTGATTAACTTCGATCACTTGTGTAAGGCTGCGATTGAAGGCTTCAAGCATCTTTTGGTACTCGAGTTCCTTTATTGTCTTTTCCGTAGGTTTCTGCAAAAAGTGTTGCTGCTTTTCTGAGGTGTTAAGACTGAGTTGGCTTTGGCGCAAATTTTCCGGATGAACGTTGCGGTTGTTGAAGGAGACTCGGTCGGGTATTAGTTCCGCGTTGGGCATGTGGTCCCCACGGTGAACGTTGATGCTCCGATCGAACGCTGAGCTATTGGCGGTAATCTTGAGGTTCGATATGCGATCTACAGAAAGGGGGCTTATTGGACCCGTTAGTTCTGGGCGAATAGATTCCCGAGTAGCCGCATGAGTGGTGTCAAATTTAGTGCTACTCAATGGTGGCAGTGGTAAGGCAAAGTCCGACTTAATAGAGCTTATCTCCGAGGTAGTATTAGAGTCTGAGTGATGAAGTAAAACTGACGAAATATTCTGTTCGATTTCGGATGATGGCTTGTTAACGTAAGGCACAGATTTCAGCGTTTCCAAATAATCAATACACTTTTGACTGTTTGTAGTTTTGGAACGCCTTGGAACAGTCTCTTCAATTTTCTTAGGAATGATTGATTCATTGGGGCGCGCAGTTTGATTCGGATTCATGCCACGAATCGCTTCCAGCTTTTTTCGAACGGCCATTATAAATGGGTAGGGATCCGGCTGCAGCAAAGTGTGCTTCAACCACGGAGGTACTGGTCTGAATTCTTTCTTGTCTGGTGGTGGAGTTACTTGAAGTGGTTTCATAGTTGAGTCGGGCACAAGCGTTATTTCCGGAACCTTCAGCTTAAGCTCTTCTTCCAAAACAGATACACGCTTCTCGGGTGAGATCTCAATTGATTCGTCTCGATCCTGTTCAAGGTGCTTTGATGGACTTTTTACTGCAGGCTGTTGAGCTGGATTCGGTGGAGTTTTTAATCTCAACGGACTCATCATGACCTCTTCCAGTGCAACTTCGTCAGGTTTCCGCATGATTCCCATCTTTTCAGTAAGATTTGCTTTCAGCAAAGAAGACCTTCGTTTGGACTCTTTACTGTTTACTGAAGACTTACCGGAATCCGACTTGGCCGTATTCGGAGCTGGAGCTGGTTGGAGTGAAGAAGTCGAAACACTTTTTCTCAACGGCTTTACGGGAGGCGTTTTACTTCGTTCTGCAACTTTTACAGGAGCAGCACCGGATTTTTGACTACCTGTTCCGGAAGCCGAAAGCGATCGTTTACGAGCTTTCTGCACATTTTTTGACACGAGCACCTGCGTATTTTTCTTGAGATCGTCTAGTCGCTTCTTGATCAATTCCTTTTTGTTGGTTTGTGGACCCAATGCTTTCTTGTCCTGCTTACGCTTCGCCTGTTGCTCTTTAATAAACTCTCGGGCTTTTTGAGGGTCGTATGATTTTTCTTTTTCTTTCTTGGGTTCCGAAGTTGATTTTCTGCTGTCCGTCGTTTTCGGACGCGACGGACGCTTCTGTACGATCGGCTCCACTAACTCTTTAGGCATATCTGAAGGTTTCGATTCTTCCGACATTTGTCCAATTTCCGACGCAGTTACAGACTTTGTAGAACTTGGCTTATCAGAGTTGCTGTTACTATTGCTGGCATTTTTGGTAGAACTGTCAGATTTGTTGTTTTCAGTGATATTCTTCTGAATCGAGTCACCACTGCTCATGCTCGTTGCCTTAGAAATTTCAAAGGCCGCCTAGAAGAAAAATTGCAAAGAATCAATTTGCATTTATAAAATCAGGAGCATCTCCTCTTTAATAAAACTATACCTTGGTCACATTCTCCTTCTGGATACTTTCTAGTAAATAATTCTGAAATTCACTACTCGCTTGATTTCTTTCGTTCTTTTTTGCTTCGAATTCCTCCTTGAGTCGACTGGAGCTTGTCTGCGGAAGGGGAAGAATTCTGTATCCCTCCCCTTGAGTTGCAGGTTTAGCTTCATCCTCCACACTTAATGAGTGTTTGTGATGTTGCAAAACATGACCATTTTCAGTTATGGCAGCCGAGGAGGTAAACGTTTGAATAGACTTGATAACCATCGACGGTGGTTTACGCTTCGGACTTGTTGGCGGATCTTTGAGCACAAGCTTTGTGATTTGCATTGTTCCTTTTTTTCGAGGCGATCCCGGTTGAATCGAATCTGTGCTGCGTTCACGAATGATTTGAACTGAAATATAAGAAACAAGAGTTGATTACATTTTAACATTTTGGTAAGCATTGTTGAATTAAAATACACCCTTTAACAGCCCTGCAATTGAATCAAAACTCCACATAGATACCAACCTGCACTTCTCCGAATTGGGACTTCGTCCAGTGAGCGTATTGAATAAGTAGCTGAATTACGGCTATCATGACTCTCGGAATCAGTTGACATGGTTCCCCTCGCATTAATTTTCTGTCAAAAACGTTAAATCAGAACCGCATTCCTTCTCGTCCTCAAAGATTGATCCGACTCAAGAACACAACCACCAAGAAGAAAATCTTGCTGTGATTTGATTCCGGGAACCGTGCAGACATTCCACCACTTTGCATGCTAGATTTCCGTGCTGAACTACATGAATTCCGAAAATGTTTTATCACTTTCACCTTCTGCGATAGGCGAACTATACAATTCACATTATTAGATAGCAGATTATTACGGTAAAAGCACTTTTTAACCAATAATATAAATTCACTTTCTCGACCTTGTTACCGGCCACGAACGCGTTTTTCTTCTGTTTGTGCTCGACTCGTTTCCCAACAACCGTTGGTTTTGTGTTGAATGTCGAACAGAACGAGGAAGGGAAAGAGGGGATGTATCAAAACAAGTTTTATTTTTTGACGTTCTCTTTTGGTCGTCTCGCACGTCGTAGCCGTTCGTCAAATCAAAAGCAACGCGTCGCTGCATTACTTGTTTCGTTGTGGTTGCTGTCTTGGCTATAGGCAGTTACAACTTGATAACGCATAACGCTTGCCATGTGCGTTTCGGCGATTTCAAAAGGATTGGCACGAGCCACAGTCGGTTTTTTTTACTAATTTTATTTGCTAATTATCTAATACATGCATTCATCTCGTAGACTAGGTGTTCCGTGTTTTCTTAACACTATCATCCTTATTTCCTATGTTACGTTTTTAGTTATTATTAATACATTTCAATTGCCTCTGGCAGTTCGGATTTTTCCTCTGGTTGAATTGAACCATGTAGGAATTACAATGTTTTCTACTTAAACTAAACTTAACCTAATTTATACTAAGGGTACAAGGAGCTAATCGTGGCAATAGAAGATTGCAACGATTTTTGTCTAAAATTGGAAATTATTTTGTTGGACATTTGTTGCAATGTCTCAATATTAGAAATTCTATGAAGTTCATTGGTACTCTACCACGGAGGCAACTTCAGAATCATTCAACTAGTCCATATTGGCACAGCATACAACATGGCAGGTCTAAAAAATTGTTTGTAAATCAAAAGTTTGTTCTTAAGACAAAGTTTTGATGTTCTGTTTATAAGTGGATATAGACACTTAATATATTTGTTACATTTGGCTTGAAGGCCATCAATGTGATTTTTAAAAGTTAATTTTTGATCTAGCAGAAGTCCTAAATATTTAGCTTTGCTAGACCAATTAATTGAAACCCCATTCATAGTGACAATATGTCTGCTAGAAGGTTTCAAATAAGAAGCTCTCGGCTTAGGTGGGTAAATTATAAGCTGAGTTTTGGAAGCATTCAGGAAATTTTCCATTTTGCGAGTAAATGAAGAAAATATCCAACCTTTTTTGCAATCTACTTCAAATGGCACGAAGGCTTCGCCCTTTGGCTGAAAGGCCCGTGTCATTTGCAAACAAAGATGTTTGACACCCTAGTCATCGGGTAAGTCAGAAGTAAAAATGTTATACAATATGGGCCCCAGTATGCTGCCTTGGGGGACACCAGCCCTTACAGGTAATTTATCAGATTTGGAATTCTGATAGTTTACCTGAAGTGAGCGATCTGATAAATAATTTTGGATCAGTTTAATAATGTACAGAGGAAAATTAAAATTAATCAATTTTGCAATCAAACCTTCATGCCAAACACTGTCAAATGCTTTCTCTATATCAAGAAGAGCAACTCCAGTCGAATATCCTTCAGATTTGTTGAGCCGAATTAAATTCGTAACTCTTAATAACTCGTCGAAATTAATTTATTGGCTTTTTCGGTGATAATTATTAATAATTATCACCAAAAAAGCCAATAAATTAATTTCGATAAAATCACGCGGTGATCAAAGCTTTCCTAATTACTCTTAATAACTGATGGGTGGATGAATGCCCATGGCGAAAATCAAATTGCTCATCAGCAAAAATAGAATTGTCATTAATATGAACCATCATTCTATTTAAAATAATCTTTTCAAACAGTTTGCTTATTGAAGAAAGCAAACTGATTGGGCGATAACTAGAAGCCTCAGACGGCTGCTCGGCCACATTGATATTTGACATAAAATCAATGTAAACTTCTCTCCCCGAACATCCAAGATAGCTGTGTGGTGTCGGCAACCAGTTATCTGGCTAAGAATAACTCTACGGATTGCCTGTTCCGGTGGTATTTATAAGTCCACCATACAGGTGACCCCAAATTCTTGGTGTGATGCGGCTTTATGCTTACCGTGCCTACGAATGAATGGTTAGCGGGGTCTAACACGACCCTAACCGCTACCGGAGCCTGTGAAGCAACAGGGCAGGCTTCACCGTATCTAGCACTTACTGCGCTAAAAGGAGCTATGGCGTAGTTGACTTTTTGCTTCTCCGCAATCATCGGCTACTCTTATTCAATCTCAACTTGAGGTTAAATAAGGGTGGGATTATGAGCATGTTTGTATTTAGTTTTTCAACAAATTGTCGCCTATATGGATTCGCTTTATGCGTTATACACATTGTACTCTGTGTTTCGTCTTTGACTTTCTTGATAAGATACCAATTTGGTTTCATCGTTGCTGTTCACATAAATGTTGAAGTTGTGGAGTATATTATCCTAATTTGCAATGGCTATAGTTATGATAGCTCAAATTAATCTTCACCATAAAAGAACGGCAACGAAAAATCTTTGTAGACTTATGCAAAATGGCAAATCTCAAGTGGCTTTGGTGCAGAAACCTTATTTTCGCAAGGGTAGCTTCTACCTAGGTAACCTAACCCGGTTTCAGTAAAGAAATGGCAAACTCTCGATCAATGCCGCGTGCATGTGTGCTTGTTTACAACGCTATTGTTGCAACACTTATCTCTAAACTAACAACCAGTGATGTATGTGTTGTCACAATTGATGCAACTGGCGGAACACCCGTCAGGAAATACGTATATCGTTCGGTATATTTACCCCATGATGAACCATCCCCTACGGATGCTATCAATCGAGTTGTCATATATTGCACTTCAAAAGGTCTTTCGCTAATTGTCGGCAGTGATGCTAATGCTCATCACATCATCTGGGGTAGCTCGGATATCAATCTGAGAGGCTCCAGCTTGATGGAATACTTAAGTAGTACCGAGCTTAGTTTACTTAACATAGGCAATCGCCCAACCTTTATGGTATCTAATAGAGCAGAGGCGTTCCAATAGAATCAGTCACGAGTTGACGAATTGGCATGTGTCAGATGAGGAATCGATATCTGACCATCGCTACATCTACTTTGATCATTTGAATGTTACTTCGCAGACCTTGCGTTTTAGAAATCCTCGTTCAACAAACTGGGATCTTTACACAGAGTTGCTCAATACCAAATTTCATGGATTTCTACCTTCCATGGAAACTCCTACCGACTTGGATGATGCAGTTGATACTATAACGTTGCACATCGTGGAAGCTTTCAAAGAAGCTTTGCCCTTTGCGTTCTGTAAAAACCTCAAGAGAAACCCCTTGGTGGAATTCCGATTTGGCTAAGCTAAGGAAGCAATGTAGAAGGAGTTGGAACAGACGCCATTCAGCAGGGACGGATTCTTTCAAGTTGGCTCGCAAAGCTTACAAGAAGGCTCTACGATCTGCTGAACGATCCGGCTGGAAAAACCTTTGTGCAAATGTTTCCAATTTGAGTGAAGCCAGTCGATTGAATAAAATTCTTGCGAGATCCAAGGATTTCCAAGTTGGCGAAATTCGCAAGCCAAATGGCGACTACACTTCTTCTGATGAAGAATCGTTAGAGCACTTATTTGATACGCACTTCCCTGGATGTGTCGATATAACATCTTCGGATGATCCTGATGTCTTTTCATGTAGCTATGGGTCTTGGGCTCAAGCACGTAGAATCATAACTACTGAATCGATTCAATGGGCACTTAACAGTTTTGCTCCCTACAAATCTCCAGGGGAGGATGGGATTTATCCCGTTCTACTTCAGAGAGGTTTTGAGCATATCAAACATGTTTTGAAAAAGCTTTTAGTATGCAGTTTTGCTACTGGGTATATTCCCATATCCTGGCGGGATGTCACTGTAAAGTTTATCCCAAAAGGAGGACGTGCTTCGTATGAAGAAGCAAAGAGTTTTAGACCCATCAGTCTGACCTCATTTCTTCTGAAATGCTTAGAACGTATTATCGATCATCACATTCGTGATGACTGTTTGGCAAACATGCCTCTTCATGTTAATCAACATGCTTACCAATCTGGAAAGTCCACCGTGACTCTTCTACACAAGGTTGTGTACGATATCGAGAAAGCATTCGCTCAAAAGCAATCGTGCTTGGGTGCTTTCTTAGATATTGAAGGTGCTTTCGACAACGTGTCTTTCGATGCAATATTGGAAGCCGCACGTTGTCATGGGCTACCTAATATTATTACCAAATGGATTCACCAGATGCTTAAAACCGACATCTCTACTCGACATTACGTCAAGCAGCGATTAGGAAATTAAGTGTCTGCGGATGCCCTCAAGGGGGAGTATTATCTCCACTTTTGTGGAATCTCGTTGCAGATACGCTATTGAGGTTACTCAATAATGGCGGTTTTCCTACCTATGGATTTGCCGACGACTATCTTACATTGATAGTGGGTTTGTGCATTACTACCTTATTCGACCTGATGCAAAATGCTCTTCAGGTAGTTGAAAGTTGGTGTCGCCAATATGGCTTTTCGGTCAATCCGAATAAAACATCTATTGTTCTTTTCACGGAAAAACGTAATCGTAATGGTATTCGTCCATTACATCTTTTTGGTTCTGAAATCAATGAAACTGATCAAGTAAAGTACGTGGGTCTAATTTTGGATTCAAAGCTTTCCTGGACTCCTAACATTGAGTTCAGAATCAAAAACGTGTATAACTTTCGGCCAATGCCGACGAACCTTTGGTAAAACTTGGGGTCTTAAACCCAAATATATCAAATGGATTTACAAAACAGTTGTACGACCAATTTTTGCTTATGGATGTCTTGTGTGGTGGCAAAGGGGGAAGTGAGGACAATTCAGTCTAAATTAGGCCATCTTCAAAGGATGTGCCTAATGGCGATGACTGGTGCGTTCTCTTCAACTCCCACGGCTGCTCTCGAAGTTCTCTTCGACGTGGCCCCACTACACATACATCTCAAACAAGAAGCATTTTCTTGTACTTACCGACTATGGGTACTCGGTTTTATGGAAGAGAATCCTGTAAACCGCAGTTCTACACACACTTCGTTGTTACCGCTTATGGTTAATTGGGACAAAATTTTCCTTGCTCCAAGTGATCTCACACACGTTAGTAGTTTTCCTTATAGGACATTTTCAACACAATTCCCCTCGCGGGATGAGTGGACATCTGGCTATTTGGAGAGAAGTATGTCGGACAGCATTGTTTGTTACACTGACGGCTCCCTCCTCGAAGGTAGAGCAGGTGTAGGCGTCTATTCGCGTGAGCTGAGATTGGAACAGTCACACTCACTGGGTACACACTGCACTGTCTTTCAAGCGGAAATATTTGCCATCATGTGTGGAGTGCAATCTGCACTGCAGCAACGCATTATGGGCAAAGTAATATACTTCTGTTCAGATAGCCAAGCAGCTATTAAAGCTCTCGCCTCGGCCAACTCAAGGTCGAAGTTAGTAATCGCATGTCGAACTCAAATTGAAGAACTGAGCTCAGTTAATACTTTACACCTTATATGGGTACCTGGCCAATCTTCCATAGCTGGAAACGAATTGGCTGATGAGTTAGCTCGTAATGGAGCATCGCATGACTTTATTGGTCCTGAGCCAGCTATTCCAATATTCAAGTGTTGGGTGAAGCTTTTGATCAACTCTTGGGCTGTCACTCAGCACAAATGGCATTGGAGTAGTCTGGATTCATGTCATCAAACAAAATTGAACATCCGGGAGCCATCTCCGGTAGTAGCAAGCTATTTAGCTAATCTGTCTAAACAGAATTGCAGTGTCTTAGTCAAGGTCTTGACAGGTCACTGCCGATTGAACTATCACATGGCAAATATTCAACGCGTTGAATCATCTGTTTGTGATAGTTGTGAATCCGATTATGGAACTTCTTATCATCTAATATGTAATTGCCCAGTCTATGCACAATTGCGCTTCCTAATATTTGGTAAACACTTACTTAGTGTAATTGACTTCAGAAACCTGAATCACAGACAAACAGACGTAACAGTTTGAACATTTTAAAGATAAATCCATTGCCCATTTCCTCTACCACCATCTTGCGAGTATGTTACACGAAACAATGTTTCGTATGACATTGTCACCAGAGGGCGCTAGAGTGAAATGTCAAACTCGAAGGATTACGACGCTAGCGCCTCTATTTGTGAAACGCGCAATCGATCAAATTTGAATTGATCGTTTAAGTCATGGTCGATGGAAATTTTTCTAGTGTTACGTCTGTTTGTCTGTGCCTGAACCTTCAGAGTATTGTGTTGTTCATAACCCGTTGTGGTAAGGAGTTGTACGCTTATGCGTTGTATGCCCTCTTCAAGGGCCCTTTTCCAAACATTCCCTTTGTTCTCCCATCCACATTCCTTTCCTTTTTGTTCACTTCCTTTTCCGTCAGGTGTGTGATGAAAAATGCTGTGAAGGCGATGGCACAAATCTCCCAAATTGAGGTGAACGTGCCCCTGGAGCCGATGTTCTGATACCTGAAACTGATTGGGCGATAACTAGAAGTCTCAGCTGGATTTTTGTCCGGCTTCAAAATAGGAACAACTTTGGAGTTTTTCCATTTATCTGGGAAGTATGCCAATTGAAAACATTTGTTAAATAAATTAACCAAAAAGAATAAAGAGCTCTCAGGAAGTTTTTTGATAAGTATGTAGAAAATACCATCATCACCCGGGGCTTTCATATTTTTAAATTTTCTAGTAATAGATCTCACTTCACCCAAATTAGTTTCCAACGAAGGGTCGAAAGCATTCTCTTGATTGACAATGTCTTCGAAGCTCCGTGTAACCTGATCCTCAATTGGACTAGTGAGACCTAGACTAAAATTATGGGCACTCTCGAACTGCTGAGCAAGTTTTTGAGCCTTTTCGCCATTTGTTAATAACATTTTATTACTCTCTTTAAGGTCACTCCTGACGGAATCCAAGTTTCAAAGTGCTCGCGTTTTCGGGGGCACACCACTCGATACGGAAGCAACGCTCAACTGTCATTTTTATTTTTTTACGCATGCTGCGACGCAGCAAAACTAAATCAACAAAAATGACAGTTGTGCGTTGCTTCCGTATCGAGTGGTGTGCCCCCGAAAACGCGAGCACTTTGAAACTTGGATTCCGTCAGGAGTGACCTTAAGCGCTGGAATTGGCTTTTGAGGTTTTTTAAGAATTTTCGTTAATTTCCAAAAGGGTTTCGAACTGGGATCCAATGAATCGCCTGCTTTGAGCGTGCTTATAGCGGCACACTAGGAGTTAACTTTCTGAAATCAGGATGGCAAAGGCATCTAAGGCTCGATTTCTCAAAATTAAACACCGTCATCGAAAAAATATTTGGTAGGCGTAGTAGCGGACACCTTCCTACATAACCGGTACCAAATAGTTTTTCATGAAAAGATCCTAATTTTGAGAAAACCCGCGTTAGATGTCTTTCGCCATACAAATTTCTTGCGGTTAACTTTCGCTGGCTATTTGCGCATATACGATAGCGCCTGGAAGTGGAAGCGGCGAGTAGCAAATCAGCCACTGCCAATAATTCATTTCGAGACATTATTCTCAAAGTTGGTATTTCTCAGAATAGCGAAACGTTTTGCCTTTCTCGTACAACAAAGTTGTACCGAAAGGCTATCATTTCACTCCGAAAACGAACTTTTGATAAGAGTTCCGGAGACCCATAGTATTATATACCAATCGATTCAGCTCGACGAGCTGAACAAATGTCTGTCTGTCCGTGTGTGTGTATGTGTGTGCACAAAATGCTATAAAAACATTAGCCAATTTTTCACATAGTAACTCTTAACCGATTTTCTTGCAACAAGTTGCATCCGACAGAGACTAAAACGCTGTTGATCACTATTGAATTTCATAATAATTGCGAATCGCATAAAAAAGATAATATTAAAATAGTGATGAGACATAGTCACATAGAACAATAATGTGTTATGAAAAATGCCTTGCATCTATGAATATTTTTGAAGTTTATCCGTGGCTTGCTCCCATTAAGAGTTTCATCTTTCATCGTACTATAAAGATGCTCGTGTTGCACGCATTTAGGCGTAAGTATGCTCTTCGTTCAGTTTCATAGTACTAAGATACGTTTGCGTTCGTCTTGACAATTTTCTCATGGGAAAACTGTCAAAACGTACGCAAACGTATCAATTGTGTTTGGCCCATAAAGGCTACATTTATTACCTTTTTACGCGAGAAAGGCGCCATCACCGCTAGGTGGATTAATCTGGGTTTTTTAATTTCATTTTGCAAATCTCGCCAAATAACTTTCAACGCGGGATCGCGAGTTCTTTGGTATTGCCTTCTTCTCACATTTTTAAGACGGATCAGTAGCTGAAGATCGTCGTCAATAATAATGGAGTTGAATTTAATTTCACATTTAGGAATTGCAATGCCTCTGGCTTCGACAATTAAATTTGTCAAAGATACGAGCGCATTGTCAATATCACTTTTGGTATCCAAAGGAATATTAACATCAAAATTCCTATCGATATATGTTTTATATAAATCCCAATCAGCTCTATGATAATTAAAAGTAGAGCTGATTGGATTATAAATGGCTTCTTGTGAGATTTCAAACGTCACAGGAAGGTGATCAGAGTCAAAGTCAACATTAGTTACCAATGAATTATTGGCGGCGGCTGATTTTCCACTCGCCGCTATCACATCCAGGCGCTATAGTATATGCGCAAAATAGCCAACATGGAGTTAACCGCCAGGAATTTGTAAGGCGAAAGACATCTAACGCGTGTTTTCTCAACAGTAGGAACTTTACACGAAAAACTATTTGGTACCAGTTATTTAGGAAGGTGTCCGCTACTACGCCTACCAAATATTTTTCGATTGAGGTGCTTATTTTCGAGATATTAAACATTAGATGCCTTTCGCCATATTGATTTCCAAAAAATGATCCCTAGTGTGCCGCTGTGCCGCAGGCGATTCATTGGCCAACACAGCTGACTTGAATCCGTTAAAACTAAATCAATGAATCGCCTGCTTTGAGCGTGCTTACAGTGGCACACTAGGAGTTAACTTTCTGAAATCAGTATGGCGAAAAGCATCTAAGGATTAATATCTCGAAAATAATCACCTTCATCGAAAAAATATTTGGTAGGCGTAGTAGCGGACACCTTCCTACATAACCGGTACCAAATATTTTTTCATGAAAATCTCCTAATTTTGAGAAAACCCGCAATAGATGTCTTTCGCCATACAAATTTCTGGCGGATAACTCCTGCTGGCTATTTTATGCATATACTATAGCGCCTGGATGTGGTAGCGGCGAGTAGAAAATCAGCCACTGCCAATAATTCATTGTAGAAGGATTTCGACTGGAAGAAAAACAAGTTGGTCCATTGGGATATTGAATAGTATAATATCCCGCAGAACAATCTTCAAATAAAACTTTGCCATTGGAATTGCTTTGAGCATTATTCCATGAACGGTGCTTGGCATTGAAGTCACCAATTACGAAGAATTTTGATTTGTTGCGAGTCAGAATTTGAAGATCAGCTTTCAACAAATTCTGTTGCTGCCCATTGCATTGAAAAGGCAAGTAGGCTGCAATGAAGGAAAATTGTCCAAAATTTGTTTCAACAGAAACTCCCAAGGTTTCAAAAACTTTGGTTTCGAACGAAGAAAATAATTTATGTTTGATACGTTTATTAATGACAATGGCGACTCCACCACAGGCGCTGTCAAGACGATCATTTCTGTAGATAAAATAATTTTAATCTCTTTTAATGGAGAGTCCTGGTTTTAAATAAGTTTCTGTTATAATGGCAATGTGCACATTATGAACTGCTAGGAAGTTGAATAATTCATCTTCCTTACCCTTTAGAGAGCGGGCATTCCAATTTAGAACTTTCACACAATTATTTGGATCCATTGAAACGGAGTCCGATAACAATTTTTTGTGTGTACTTTATACCAACCTGAACAGCTTCTGGTATGGTATTTGCTTTGAACATTGCATCAATCATGTGATGCAATTGTTCAGTTAAAAAATCAAAATCGGAAGCAGTCATGCTACCTGAATCGGTAACATGACCGTTATTTTCCGTTGGGACATGGGTATAAACCTCATTTTGAGAAGAGAAATTTTGTCTACCAGCAGCGATGTTTGCATACGTGGGTACATTCGAAAAATTGGAATTTACTGAAGTGCTTGCTACCCGTTGACGAGCGGCAAAATTTGTTTTTGAATTGTGGTGGGTATGAATTGCTCGACCGGTAACCGGTTTCGAAATTTGAGCGTTTGAAAAATTTTTACCCGTCGAATCTGGGATCCGATTGGAATTTCCCGTCATCAATTTTGCACGGGAATTCAAAACTTTTTTACGTGAAGGGCATTCTCAGAAATTGAAATTATGATTGCCCCCACAAATTGCGCACTGAAATTTATTGGAATCTTCTCTCACAGGACATGCGTCCTTGGCGTGAGAGGTTCCACCATAAATCATGCATTTAGCATCCATGTGACAATGTTTGGTTCCATGACCCCACTTTTGGCACTTACGGCACTGGGTGGGGTTTTGGAAATTTCCCCCAGGCCTGCGGAAATGTTCTCATGTAACACGGACATGAGACATAATACAGGCCTTTTCCAAACTTTTCATATTATTTAGTTCACTTTTGTTAAAATGAACTAAATAAAATTCTTGAGAAATGCCCCTCTGGGAAGTACCAGAGTGGGATTTCTTTTTCATCTTAATTACTTGGACTGGTAAAAATCCAAGTGATTGATCCAGTGATTTATCATCACTGGGGAGACCTTTCAAGACGACTTTGAACAATCGCTCAGTTTTGTCGTCGTATCGAAGAATTTATGGCGCTTCTCAGTTAAATACTGAAGAAGACGTTTGCGATCGTCGAAGGATCCCGGCAAAACGTGGCAGTCACCCTTCCTAGCAATCTGAAATGAAACCTTGATCCCCTGAAGGTTACTCAAGATTTCATTCCGAAAGCCAGAAAACTCGGCAACAGATACCACAATTGGCGGAATCCGTTGTTTTTCGCATGAATCGAATCACCTGGGCTAGAGGTAGATTCGATTTTCTCAAATTCGTCATCAATCAAATCGAACTGATTGCTCAGTTCGATAGGAGAAGAAATAATGTCAACGTTCGATTTAGAAGGAATATCTGAAGTCTCCAGCTTCCTTCTATTTTTCCGCGTTTGGGCAGGACGGTCTGGAAACCTTGTTTCTTTGAAGGAAGTGGAGAATTCAAAGACTCTCCCTTCCTCTTGTTTTTATTAATACTCATTGCTGAGCGTGGAGACGTGACCTTCTAAGAGGTTTTTTCCCAGAACGGTGTCCCTGCAGGATTACCACCGCTTGTCGGAATTTTATTTCCGCAAACGGGTCCAACGTAAAACGAAGGCATGGGTCCTTGCAAAGATCGTAACGGGATCAGTGGGTACAAATAGCGCTGAGAAGCACTGTTGAAATTAAAATAGCTTCGGGTAGTATTAAAAACTTCCTTCCGCAAAGAGAGAAAGAACCGCACAGCACGATGCGGTCTGATGACACCGAAGTCTAATTCTCAATACTGCTCAAGGGTTACGAAAAATGAAGCAGGATTCGTTGTTAAATTTTGATTCATCAAAATCAGAGAATAATAAAATAGTTTTAATTTAAATAACATTTTGAGATCAGGTACTTATTAGTGTCGCTGGTAATTTACTATGGAATGTGCTGTTTGATGATCGACATACAAAGAATATTTAAACTTTAATCCATTGAAGTCGATTTTTATACGGGCGATTCGTACGGTGTGAATCAAAACCACGTGAATTCAAAAATCCGCGTTAAAATTGATTTTTTGCCATTGATTATTTTATAATTTTCGATAAAAGCCAACGGCGCGGCGCCGCCGTGACGCCGCCGCCGCCGGGTGAAAAGTGACCACTACGCCGCCGCCGCTTATTATATGACCGGCGCACAGGTCTATTTTTCACCAGTGAGCAAACTTGTTAGCAAAAAGAAGCGACGAGATTTCTGTTGTATTTCTTTGTTTTGTGATGAGATGAATATATGTTCGGGAAAGTCCGTAGAGTAGTTGTCTACACGTCTAACTCTAAATCAGATGGTCATGGGTTCGATTCCCACCCTCCACACCCTTTAAATATTAAAGAGGTGATAGTCTATATGACTTTAAACGAATGCAAAAAGTCTACGGATGTAAAAACTAACGAATTATAATTGTAAGATAGTTACAAATACAATACAGCCGATAAAGTAGAGCGCAAGCAAGCATGATTGTAAACTCCAATGGAGTATAAATAGAAATAGGTAGACATATGGCCTGCGATGCCGGTCCAATTAGGTGGGTGGTGCACAAAAGAAAGCACCACCCAAAACAGAAAGAAGAAGAAGAAGAATATATGTTCAGTGAGATGCAAATCGTAACAGTTCCCCTATTTGTCATAAGACGAGTTTGTACTATCCCATTTAATTCTGGAAATAGGATACTACAAACTCGTCTTATGACAAGTGAAGACGTTCGACTAAAAGCTCAAAATAATCTTCTTATCATATCCAGCTTTTCGCGACCGGTAATGGCGGCTCTGTTGATTTGAAAGTGTATCCGTCCCCGTACTTCTTTGACATCTGACTTGGGTTTGACATTTTGATTACCCTCTCCCCTCATCCTGGAACAGGAGGAAAACGGAGCCAGATGTCAAAGAAGTACAGGAACGGATACACTTTCAAACCCACAGAGCCGCCACTATCGTGCGCGAAAGGCTGGATATAATTCAATTTCAGTGAAATATTCGATTTGGTAGATCACATGCCTCCTCGTGCCCCAGCTTAACGCCGCTAGTGACCTCGAGTCAGCTGGTGTATAGTTTATCGACCACGTCGGAAACCAAACCAATTCCAGGAGGAAAATATTGCAATGTTCGCGATGTTCGGCAGACTCAAGTAGCCGGCGATGATTTTTTTTTCAAAAAGCTTGAATAACCCTGAGAGAAGGCTGATGGGACGATGGATTTTCGAAGAGGAAGGATCCTTTCCATGCATCCGGATGGGGATGACTTTCGCTGACAGCCAGGACGATGAGAAGCAGCTGAGTCGGAGACGCTAATTGAAGCTCAGGATGTTTTTTGATGATTTGATGAAGGCCGTTTTCGTCTAAAATCTCCAAGTCAATAATTTCCAATTCGTCAACTGAAATTTCCAATAACACTAGTCAACAGTGTTTTACTCCCTTCAACCATTCTCAGTGTATTTGAAAGATTTTTCTTCGCTGAATTCAGTCATGTATTCAGATTTTTTGTAACACGTCCAGTTTTTGATTCACAAAACTACGTATTCTTATGGGAATTTGGTTTCTCTGTTCTGTAAAGCTGGTTTTCGGTTTATAACTTTGAGAAAGAGGTTTGAATTTTATGGAAGAAATCGTACAAGATCTAAGTAAGTTGTTGAATCTTATTCGACACGTTCATTTGTTCTGAAAAACGGAATCTATTTCACAAAAGTACATATTTTCAAAGAAATTTGAAATTAATTGCATATTATTCGGCAACGGCCGAACGAAAACTATTTTTTTTGATAAATATCTTGGCTGTGCATATGCACAGCACATGTGATTCGAAATGGACAAATTGATATGAAATTTGCGAAACAGAATCCACGAGTCCCTCCAAGACACGTGGATTCTTTTTCGCGAATTTCATATCAATTTGTCCATTTCGAAACATTGCTGTGCATATGCACAGCCAAGATATTTAACAAAGAAATTTGGTTTCTCTCCTCTGCAAAGCTGAATTTCAGCTTCTTACTTTTAGAATAAAGTTTGAATTTTGTAAAATGGGCCTTGTAGAATGCATTTGGGTTGTTGGATTTCTTTTGGCTCGTTCGTTTGTTGTGAAAAACGGAATTGAATTCACAAAAGTACGTATTTTCATAGAAATTTGTTTTCTCTCCTCTACAAAGCTGAATTTCGGCTCCTCTTTTTTAGATTAAAGTTTGAATTTTGTAAAATGAGCCTTGTGGAATGCATTTGGGTTGTTGAATTTCTTTTGGCTCTTTCGTTTGTTGTGAAAAAACGGAACTGAATTCACAAAAGTACGTATTTTCATAGAAATTTGGTTTCTCTCCTCTGCAAAGCTGAATTTCGACTCCTTTTTTTAGAATAAAGTTTGAATTTTGAAGAATGGGCCTTGAAGAATGCATGTGGGTTGCTGGATTTCATTTGGCACGTACATTTGTGAAAAACGGAATTTCATTCACAAAGATACGTATTTTCAATGAAATTTGGATTCTGTGCTCTGCAAAGCTGAATTTCGGCTCTTCACTTATAGAATAAAGTTTGAATTTTGTAGAATGGACCTTTCAGAATGCATATGGTTGGTTGGATGACATTTGGCACATTGATTTGTTGTGAAAAATTATGATTATGATTATAATCGTATGGAGTCTGATGGATGTTGTTCGTAAGCACGTGGCTGACGCAGTGACGACCTGTTTAAGCGCCCTTCTTTGCAAAGTTATTATGCGCCCCTTACTGCCATTGTTGTCTAATGGGATCAAAGGCGTAATGAGATGAGGCTTGATTTTTTTCACTTTTTTTTTTTTAAATTTCCAGAACAACCTAGCAGCCTGGGACAGTACGGATCTTATTAGAAAAATCATTAATTCTTAGTTTTACCTGCGCTATCTTCTTCTTATATATAAAAATGAAATGGTCTGTGTTCGTATCCGCATAACTCGAAAACGGCTGGATGGATTTTTTTCATTTCTTCAGCAGAAACATTTGTTATCCTTTCCGACGGGTTTATATGATATTTCCTCATGCAAAATTATTAGTTGAGCTGAGTAAATCGTGAAAAACTGAAATAAATATTTACATGAGAATTTCGTACGGGCAGTTCACAGTGCATTTTCGCCTACTATGCAGGACAACGTCTGCCGGGTCGACTAGTACTTACATAAACTTCTGGCTTTCATTTATCTTGTGCAGAACGAAAGCCAGAAGGTGATGCACGTAACGTCAGGGATTCTTTCACGGAACAACTATTGGAACTGGGACTTGCAGTGGGACTTGATTTATGGTACCAATGCGTTCGTTGTTGATGTTAACAAGCTAGGAAATGCAGCTGGAATTCGAGGCGGTGTCAAGTGAATAAAAGACTGTACCATGAGTGTACTTGCCTGTGGTTGGAAAACCTTGGTTTATCTTTGCTGTCCGGACCAGCGGTGCAATTTATCAACAATGCCTGCTGAGTGCGAATCTTTTGTTAAGTATTTTCCCTGCTCTTTGCCTATGACGGTGCCTTTCAGTCAGAACGACAAAGCAGGAGTAGCTTAGCAAACTCGGTTTGCCAACAGCGGGCTGAAGCTGATGATCAGTCGGCACAAATTTCCTGTCACTGTCTTTCAAGTGATAGTATTCACCCATGCATTTATATAGGGCCGTCGCATTCACACAGCAGCGAGTGAACTGAATAGACTGTCAGTGCGGGCTGCGTGTGCAATGAGAAGAGAGGTCTTTGTTTACTTTATCTTTGATTGGTGCTGCTAACCATTTTCAGTTTTCACTGCTAGGAAGTGAGTGTGAAGAGGCAATGGTATCAATATCCAACAATTTTCAGTCACTGAGATTGAGAATTCGCACCACTTGTCCGGACTGAGACGACTGTGAAGAACGCTTTCAGCGTTATAGCCGCGACAGACGCAGAGGAACTGTAGGCTCCCTGAATGCTTTTCAGGACGCCTCCCGATAGATAGGCGGCAAAACTAGCATCTGATAACCGGTAAAACTATCCGGTGGACCTTTTTGATGGCCACTGCTCGTGGGGTTTGTTAATAGAATATTTGAATCTGAGATTTCGAATAGTCTTTGGACATTTGACATTGTACTTCTAAAGGTAACAGGCTTTTAAAATAGTTGAAACACTGATCCATTCTCACTGCCATTTGACCCAATGCCGACCCAATGCCCATGACGGCACTACTATTGTCTAGAATCTCAGCCACAATCATAAGGTAGATTAATGATTTCCAATTTGATCTGAATACCAAGTTAGCAAATGAGTAGTGAGTATAACGCGGGGTCTCCAGAAGCCTTGCGAGCAAAGGCGTAGGATTGCCAATCCGGAGATGGCGAGTTCGATTCTCGGTCCGGTCTAGGGTGTTTTCGGGTGCATCCATTGTACTTGCCACACAAGATACATACTCATGCAATGGCGGGCATAGAAAAGCTTTCAATCAATAACTGAGGAAATGCCAATAGAATACTATGTTGCAAAGCAGGCCAAGTTCCAGTTGGAATGTAGAGCCATTGAAGAAGAAGAAGATTGAGTGTGCACCACATCAGGTGACATTTTGAAAAATTCTCATAACATTTCTTCGCACAAGACGCATTTTGATTGCAGCATTCAAGCTAAAATCTTGCTGAAGGCCTTATTTGTCGGTGTTTTCCTCATAAGCCAAGATAATAAGAAATTAGCATGCAACTTATTATCTCGCTCACGTTTTGATGCGAAAACCGCTATCGTACATGTTTCGCATGGATACGTGAGAGATCAAAGTCACGATGACACAAATTTGAAATGATTTCTTCTCGCATCATCACTGCCAACTGCCACACAGATATTTAGGTAAAGTGGTCCGTTAGACATCATCAGGATTAATCACGTACCAAATTGGTTATTTTGCAAAATTTTCTGCTATTTCATAATGCTGAGTGTGTTTCAGCAGTAAACATTTAGACATTATGGGAAGAAGTTGAACTAACGTTTTAGCATCGTTTGGTAATAAATCAATTCGCTCTGAGAATTCTAATTAATTAATGCCTGTAGAAAACTGAACCCACTGCAAGGCTTTGAATCGCTCATAACTGCCTTTTATATCAGCGGGTAAGCCTACATCCAAACTTCTGAAAGCTCTAGTTGCATACGTTAGTGCACGAAACCTACGGTTAAAAAGTGCGGTTTACCATAATTAATGCTAATCTGATTGACCATGGGTGACATGACGACAGATTTTGCATGGCCGGCTATCAAGTTGAAACCCGTCCCTTAGTTACGCATATGCATGTAGTGGGCAGTCCTGGGCCATACAGACCAGTAGCGCAGCGCCACTCGTTTGCAGCTCAGCGGAAGTCGACAATTAACTCATGTTTTACATGCACGCAAATGCACGTGAAGTTTGAACCGAAAAAAATGCTAGAATTAGATGAAATATGGCAATTGGTAGTAGCCATACCTAGTAGGAGCAGAGCTGTTGCAGTTCTGGCAGGCTGGCGACAAAGTGTGGAGGCCTGGGCTGGCAAAACGGTTGGAAAAGTGCATGTAGAATACCTGTTTGCAGATCTGTGTAAACCAAACACATTCTATTCAGCGAGCTACATATTCGAGTTAATTGACCTGAATCGACACTATGATTGATGGAGAGCAGTTTGTTTTTCCTCTTTTTTGAAATTAATCTAATGCATGTGGTTACGTGACACTATAGGTGGTTCAGAACAGATTGGTCGTAGAGAGTTACACAATCATGATTTAATGTTTGCACTTCGTTAGAATCATTTTTTTTTGCTGAAAGCAAGCTTCAATAAATGGGATCTAAATAAACAGATGTAGATTCACACAGAGATGGGCGAATAGATTTATGCCAAGTTTAGATTAGTCAATTCGATTGATCAACTCAGTTGGATTCGATTGCCTTCCGCAAGTTGAATGTGCACAACTATACTGACTTTGAGAAAATAAGATTCTTTGCTTTTGTAGCTAGGATTAGTTAGCGATCTAATAAATTATTTTGGATCAGTTTAATAATGTACGGAGGACGACGACGAGTTAGGTAGCCTATTGGCTACCGCTTCTGCCTTATAAGCAGGAGGTCGTGGGTTCAATTCCAGGCTCGTCCCTTTCCTACTTTGTAGTTCTGTTCTTAGTTCTTTCTGTGTTTCACGTTCTACCAAAACGATTCCTACTGTTATAACCTTTCACACAAACTCAAAACCTCCCGTGGCATCTATGAGAGGTCGTACAGTTCTCTACATCTTTCTTAAGTAGGTGTCCAACAAACCATCCTTCCTTTTCCTCAGCATTCGCAAGGACGTGGCCAGGACAGATCTCGACTATTGGAAAGTGCATTGCTTCCATCTAAGAGATAGTGGTTATTTCCAAATCAATATCTGTGGTAACGGATGAAAGTGATGCTACTCTCATACAATAGTCTTGGCTTGTACCACCTACGAATTTGTGCGAATTGCTCAATGCTAATGCTAATGCAAAGTTTACATACATACATACATTAATACTTCAGCGTGTGCATTAATGATCAGCAAGCCATGACTCGGCCTCTTCTTGTCAGATCTCCGTCCCGTGCACACGCACCCACGGAGAGCTCCTGTCATTGCATTTTGTTCCGGCCATTTGGGGCCACACATTTTGGCGAGCCTGCCAGGTTATATTTGGATCCTGAAGCTGATTTCAATAGGTGAGTTGAATTCAAGAGGTTAATGTGCTGATTAGTAAAATATTGGATGGTTTAAAAAATCACAGAGCGCGTCTGGAAGACTGCTAGAAAACAAATTGTGATTTGGAAAATCACAAAGCGTATCTGGAAGACCGCTGGAAAACGGATTGTGCTTTGGAAAATCACAAAGCGCGTCGGGAAGACCGCTGGAAAACGATAGTAGTTTGAAAAATTACAAAGCGCGTAGGGACAACCGCTGGAAAACGGATTCTGGTTTGAAAATGTGAGACCGCTGGAAAACGGATTGTATTTTGTAAAATCACAAAGCGTGTCTGGATGACCGCTGGAAAACGGATTGTGGTTTGAAAAATTACAAAGCGCGTCGGGACGACCGCTGGAAAATGGATTGTGGTTTGTAAAACCACAAAGCGCGTCTGGAAGACCGCTAGAAAACGGATTGTGGTTTGTAAAATCACAAAGCGCGTCTGGACGACCGATGGAAAACAGATTGTGGTTTGGAAAACAACAAAGCGCGTCGAGACAACCGCTGGAAAACGGGTTGTGGTTTGGAAAATCACAAATCGCGTCTGGAAGATCGCTAGAAAACGGATTGTGATTTGGGAAATCACAAAGCGTATCTGGAAGACCGCTTGAAAATTGGTTGTGGTTTGGAAAATCACAAAGCGCGTTTGGAAGACCTTTAAAAAACGGATTGTGGTTTGGAAAACCACAAAGTACTTCTGCAAAACCGCTGGAAAATTGGTTGTAGTTTGGAAAATCACAAAGCGCGTCTGGAAGACCGCTGGAAAATGGTTTATGGCGTAAGAATTCACAAAGCGCGTTTGAGTTTGTGGTTTGGAATACAAGACGCGTCTGGGAGACTACCAAGGTGAGTGCTGATAACGGTTAACAAAATTTTGTTTAAGTATGAAATCCCATTCAAATATAATGTCTCTTCGAAAATTTAGAGAAATGAGTGGGACAAAAATATAGTTTTGAGAAATGGGTGCAAAGTCTTTCAATATTTAATATGAACTCCTAAATAAACGTCTCTGAGGCATGTTTCCAAGTACAGCATTGCGGTTAATAAAATCTATTCACATATCGACCGCACAAGCAGATCAAAAGCTTCTGATTCTCGCGAACAATCTGCATATCATATAAAAACGCACTCTGATCTATTTTCTTACCATCCCAATAGGTACTAGCATTTTTACCACTCTTCAAAGAATTAGCTATGTCTAAAATGCATTTTCTACTAACAAAATGGAAAGCGAGGAAGATAGTTCATGAAAGTCTCTCTGAAAGAACTTCCGTTGGTATTCAAACGGAACTCCATTCGGAATTCGGAAAAAAATCCGTTTATAATTCGGACAGAATTTAATTCGAAGTTCGAATAGAAAAATCCATTCAAAATTACATAAGAGCTCCGTTCGAAATTCAGACACAATTCCAATCGGAATTCGAACAGTATTGCATTCGAAACCCGAACAGAAATCTATTAGAAATTAGAAAAAAAACATTTAGAATTCAAACAGAAGTGAATTCGGAATTCAAAAAGAATTTCATTCGCAATGTATAAGGAATTCCATTCGGAATCTGAACAGGATTCCATTCCGATTTCAAGAAAATTCTATTCGAATTTCGAAATTCGGACAGAATTCCATATGAAAATCGAGTAGAATCGTAGAAAATTACGCAAAAAACCGTTTGATCGTAGAATAATGTGGAATAATAGGCTTGTTGGCGTCATTCTATTTAAAATAATCTTTTCAAACAGTTTGCTTTTTGAAGAAAGCAAACTGATAGGGCGATAACTAGAAGCCTCAGCTGGATTTTTGTCCGGCTTCAAAATTGGAACAACTTTGGCGTTTTTCCATTTATCTTATTTCAAAACATTTGTTAAATAAAATAACCAAAAAGGATAAAGAGCTCTCAGGAAGTTTTTTGAAAAGTATGTAGAAAATACCATCATCACCCGGGGCTTTCATATTTTTAAATTTTCTAGTAATAGATCTCACTTCATCCAAATTAGTTCCCACGAAGGGTCGAAAACATTCTCTTGATTGAGAATGTCTTCGAAGCTCCGTGTAACCGGATCCTCAACTGGACTGAGACCTAGATTAAAATTATGGGCACTCTCGTAATGCTGAGCACTCGAAAAAAAAAGCTTTCATGAATTCGTGAACTAACAAGTTCACGGTGTATTTTTTCGTGAATAACAGCCACGGATTCGGGAACACAGTTCCCGAATTCATTAATTAAATCACGGTGTATTTTTGCTGGCTCACGAATTCGGGAACGCTTTTTTTGCGTGCAAGTTTTTGAGCCTTCGACAGTGTACAACACGTGTCGGAGTCGTCCGCCGCGGCTAAACATTGGGCGGCTACAAGACGGTAGACTAGCCCAAGACTACGCGCAGCAGCTGGAGGTGGCGCTCCCAACGGAAGAGATATTCGATCCGCCATTAGTAGCACCGCAACCGCTGCACTTGGCACGGTGCCCCCGGATCAGAGAAACGACGGTTATGACGGCGAATGTGAGCAGTTAGTTAAGGAGAAGAATGCAGCATGGGCGAGATTGCTGCAACACCACTCGAGGGCGAACGAGGCACAATACAAACGGGCGCGAGACAGACAAACCTCGATTTTCGGAAGAAATAACGCCAGCAGGAAGATCGCGACCGTGAAGAGTCGGAGCAACTGTACCATGCTAATGACGAAAGTTCTATGAGAAGTTAGACCGTTCACGTAAGGGCCACGTAGTACAGCCTGATATGTGTAAGGACACGAACGGCAACCTTCTTACGAACGAGCTGAGGTGATACAAAGGTGGCGGCAGCACTACGAAGAGCACCTGAATGGCCGTGTGGCAGACAACGGTGGCGGTATGGTAATGAACCTGGGAGCACGCACGCAGAACATACAACTTCCGGCTCCGAATCTCCAGGAAATCCAGGAGGAGATCGGCCGGCTGAAAAACAACAAAACCACTGGAGTTCACCAACTACCAGGAGAGCTGTTTAAATATGGTGGTGAGGCACTGGCTAGAGGGCAGCGCTGGGTAATTACCAAGGTTTGGGAGGATGAGGTTCTGCCGCAGGAGTGAATGGAAGGTGTCGTGTATCCCATCTACAAAAAGGCCGATAAGTGGGATTGTAGCACCTAACGCGCAATCAAAATGCTGAACGCCGCCTACAAGATACTCTCTGCTGGTTTTGCACCAACGGGACTGAATAATAACGGGGTTATTTCCGTAAATATAATCGCCGTAATGAAACACGAACGGGGGTGTTGTTCAACGGTCAAATTATAATTTTTCTGACAAGGATAACAAATATAATAGTTTTAGTCGAAATTCAGTTCATAATTCATTTTAAATAGTTTTATAATAGGTTTAAGTTCATGTTATGTTCGTATGTGTCAGTGTTTACATAAGAATGTTATTTGAGTTCGTAGTATATTTTTAGTTTACTTGACTTACGTTTAGTCCCCTATATTGTCGTTCGTAGCTTTTCGGTCTGGTTGCTGATAATTAAATTGTAGTTAGTGTTGTTCATGGAAAAACTCAATGCTTTTTACTCTTACCGTGACTGTGCACTTATTACATTCACTGACACGATGCGCTAGGAAATGTGTGAAGCGACGGTGATTCGAATTGATCCAACACAGTACAAAGCAGCGGCGTGCTACACCGAAAGAAAGGGATTCTACTATCGTTTGCGCTAGTCTTCCACCAAGTACTGCGGCTTGTAGCTCAAGCCTGGGAATGGATTGAAATTTTAGAGGAGCTACACGGGTTTTCGCCGCAACAAGGACACATTCTACTGCATTCTTTTCATAGAAACGAAGGTAAGATACGGCAGCAAATGCGTTCTCGCTAGCATCAACAAACGTATGCAGTTCTACCTCAGTATTTAGAGTTTTCTGAGCACTGTAGCATCGAGGTATTTGTACACTTTCCACTTCTGGCAGCACCTGCAGCCATGTTTGCCATCTTGAAAATAGAATGTCGTTGATTTCCTCGTCCCATTGAGTTCCGGAGCGCCAGATTTCTTGCAATAATACTTTCAAAAAGATGAGAAAATGAGCGATCATACCGAGGGGATCGAATATTGTCATGAGCACCCTTAACACTTCTCGCTTCGAGGGGCGCCGTCGTCCTGTTAACAGCAGTTCATCGTAGCGTGTCCATCCTATTTTGTACGTAAACGTGTCCTTTTGAGTGCACCACCAGAGCCCTAACACTTTCTCCGTAGCCAATTCTGATGAAACGTCGAGGTCTTTCGTCTTCACGTCAATTTCTCCTAAGGAACTCAGAACTGTAGGGGAGTTACTTATCCAGTTACGGATTTCAAAGCCACCTTGAGAGTGAACGTATTTCACTTCATTCGCTAAACGAATTGCTTCCTCTTCCGTCTGTACACTCACTAACATGTCATCCACATAGTGACGTTTGATGATAGCGTCGACATCTTGTGGATACTTTCCTGCGAACCGTTCCGCATTCATATTTTTAACGAACTGGGCGCTGCTTGGCGAGCAACACGCGCCAATAGTCATGACATGCATTTCAAAGACGGCAACTTCCCCTGAGTCGTCCTTCCAAAAGAATCGTTGGGCAGTCCTGTTCTCGGATTTGAACCTGGTGAAACATCTCGCGGCTCATTTGCCCTCTCTTTAAGAAAGGGCACAGACTGAAGTGAATCAATTACCAAGGAATAACCCTCCTTAATTCGGCGTACGAAATTATGTCCCGTATTCTGTTCAACAGATTGAGACCGCTTGAAGAGTCCTTCGTCGGCGAATACCAAGTAGGTTTTCGTGAGGGCCGATCAACAACGGATCAAATGTTTACCCTGAGACAAAACCTTGATAAATTCCGGGAGTACAACTTGCAGACACATCATCTGTTTATTGATTTCAAGGCGGCGTACGATTCAGTGAAACGGAATGAATTATGGCAAATTATGCTTGAACATGGTTTCCCGGCGAAACTGATACGGCTGATTCGTATAACGTTGGACGGATCGAAATCAAGTGTAAGGGTTGCGGATGAAATATCGACGTCATTTGTTACCTTAGATGGATTAAAGCAGGGTGATGCACTCTCGAATCTAATGTTCAATATAGCGCTGGAGGGAGCGATTAGGAGAGCTTGCACACGCAAGGAAGCGGTACCATTATCACAGGATCGTATATGCTCGTGGGACGATATCGATATTATCGGGATTGATCGTCGTGCCGTAGAAGAGGCTTTTGTGCCTTTTAAGAGGGAGACGGTGGTAGCGAAATGGTGCTGGATGGTGAAAAATTTGAAGTGATAGAACAATTTGTGTATCTTGGAACATTAGTGACGTGCAATAATGATGTTACCCGCGAGGTGAAAAGGCGTATTGCAGCAGTGTATAAAGGGCTGGATATTATTAAGCTTATACAACACGATAAGCGAAGATAATATTTAGTAGAGAACCCGGAAGAGGCCGCAGGCTTCGTGGAAGGCCGCGTATACGATGGCTTTTTGCAGAAGAGGACCTGAGGGCGCTCAATGTTCAGGACGACTGGAAGCGTTTGGCCCAGGATCGAGACCAGTGGAGACGGATACTCCGTTCGGCGTAGGCTCATCGAAGAGCTGTAGCCCATCAAGTAAGTAGTTAGGGGAAGGAACATATACCAAGATACTCGTGGTGACTCATGGTTAGATTGCGTAATTTGAGGATAAACGGGGTTGGGATTCAGGTTTGAGATGTTTCAGCTGCTCATCCGGGTATTTGACGCCATGGCAGGTGTGGTGTAGCGTCGTGCTCTAGTTATGGTTCTTCAGGGAGCATCTTCCGGATGGCCAAAGCTTCATGGTTCACGGAACAATAATACAGAGTAGTGATGAAGTAGTGGGGCCCTCCTTAGCCTAACGGTAAGATGCGCGAAACTGGAGGAGATAAAAATCGAAGCATTAGACTTTGATGTCATACGAGCAAAGAAAGGCATAGATGGCCTGCATATAAACCACATCGCGATCACTCATAACACCTCCCGGTAGGGATTTTTACCTCGTGCCACAAGGGTATCCAATAGTCTCTCTCTGGAGGCGTCGTTTTTCGTGCAATACCAAACTACGTGATCGATGTCATCGTAACAGGCTTCACACTTACATCTTTCCATCGACCAGGTTATAGAGGGACTATAGAGTTGTGTGTTTAGTGAATAGTGATTAGACCTAAGTCTCGACATCACGCTAATAAAGCCTCCTCGCCTCTGAACCACGCTCGCGCAGAAGCTTTAGGAATTATATAAAATAGTCTCCGTCCAAGTTCATTGTGTAAGCTATTCATTTGGAAATTTTGAAAAGTACTCCGACGGACTAATGGGAAAAATTCATTATTCGAGATGTGTCTTTCATAAACTTCACCTTCCTGTGTGCCCACCTTTGCTAGCGAGTCCGCCTTCCCATTGCAATAGATTAGGCAATGGGACCCTTAACAAGGCAATCTTGAATGATCTTTCGACCAAATCACGCATCTAATCTCTTATGTTTGTAAGAAAGTAAGATGCGTGCATAACTAGATTCATCGACCGCAGTGCCTAGACTATCCAAGAAAATAAAATAATGGTTTACGGGATGATTACAAATTATCCCCGAAGCGAAAATAACAAACTCAAGGACAGTTTGAATGACCTTCATAAATACCCGAATTTTTTAGGCCTGAAAGGAGCTCATCATTTTATCGTCTCCACTCAGTGTATTGGTTGACAATTCGAACTTATCTCTCATATTAACGTTTTACAACAATGTACACAAACCGTAAATAAACTTTTCAACTGAAGTCCATTAACGAGGTTACATGGGGTTTAAGTGTCGTCGCCATTACGTTTTTTTATATTCTACCTATTCCATAGCGTATTTACCGAGACATCTACCAATAATTTATAGCCCTCATCGCACAACTAAACTCAATAGTTCAATGAGAATGGCACCCGGCTCACTCTCGGATCGCGACTCGGACTGTATCCGATGACCAGCGCGACCCAGCAGTCAGCGTCGATCTCACTTTTCTAAATATCAACTCCGCTGGTTTTCGCATGCATCGCCCACCATACGTCGCTACCGACACGTCCGTTAGAATAGTTTTATGCTGATATAAATTATGCTATAAATGTCCCACGATGCGAAATATGGGGAATCCGCTAAACCTTCTGGGCAGTAACGTCTTCGACGGCGGTGCGAATTAATGGAAGATGAGTTCTAGTAAACCTATTGGTAAATGAGCTTCGGATCGCATAGGGGCTGGATTTACTTCATCTATGTCACTAATCGTAAGTTAAGGTTTTCGACCGAGTTGGCATTAACTAAATGTGGACGGTAGTTTATTTGTTATTCAGTATTAGAGCCAACAGTTAGGTCAATCTAATCCTATATTGCAGTGGTTCCCTGTTTTGGAGGAGTTATTTCCCATTTTTTGCTGAAAACGCTTTGTAAACACTAGGACCTTTTTGTGCATTTCAATTCGACTTTATTTTCTCTCAATAATGCTTCTTATAGTAACTTGAGTTTTTAATTTAGGAAAAATGCATTTAGAATTTTAGTTAAGACTCGTGATATTGCGCATATGATATAAAGTTTGTTTGTTTGTTTATTAATGACATTTTACACCAGAAAGGTGCATTCGTGTCAGCATATATGATATAAAGGATTTTGGCTTAAATTAATGAATGAAGGAAAGAAATACATATCTGGAAAGGACCGAAGCATTAATTAAAATTCCGTTGATCGTAAAGTTATATTTGGAAGTCACTGACTTAAAGGGTATCCTTTCTGGAGCATTGCCACACGTATAAAAATGCCTAGTATGAAGCATGGCGCTTGTTTAGCTAGTATATAAATGCACGAGCTAATGTTTAGGTGAACCTGCTTAATTTCACAAATTGCAAACCAACAAATTTCACAAAGGTTTCATGCAAGTTGTCAACCTTCGGCCGGCATTAATTTGCCATTAGAATATATGTATGATGGTGCGGTGGACTCCGCCGTAAGTGTAACGATCGATCGCGTAAGCGATTGCATTTTAATTAAACACTAACTCCCCTCATAATGATCTGTTTTTGACGCCTTTCGATCCTTGGCTCAGCTGTGCGTGGTAATACACCGGTGGCAGACAGCTCCGATCGGATCGGTCAGTTTGGACGTAACCAAACTAGACCAGACCGGCACCGGGCACCGAGAGAACTTTGTATATATATGCTTGCAATTAAGATATTAATTACGAAAACAGACCGACCTGATGGTTAATTAATAAATTCGCCAACGAAATTACATTTCATGTCGTTAGAAGTTAGATCATCCAGTTTTGCTGCCGTGCTGTGGATTCCGACGATCAACTCGAAAGCGCAACGCCTGATATCACCTTGTGCTGCTTCAGCCGATTCAGCTCAGCTGACCTAAGCCGGCCGACAAATAACACATCCTGAACTGGGAAGACTCGGCTGAGAATTATTACCATCATAATCATCATCACGGGGCTTATTGTGAAGAACGACATTTTCCATAATAAATCGATGACTTTTATTGAGCTAATTGCCTGTTCCACTACTCGAGGTAGTGAGGTGATTGTAATAATATTAACTATTGAAGGCTACTTGCATGGGGACTCGATTGCGATCGCTGAGTCGTGGTTCCGAGGTGAGGTGCGTATTACTACTCAGGAGAATTATGGTTCACCAAGTGGCAATAATGTGGTGATCCGATCATAATCAGGGCAATGATGGATGGTCATCATTTGATGCGGTTAATTGCGGTAGTACGGAATGAATTATTAATAGCTGATAGTTTGTTTTCTCGGTACAATTAATGTACGTAAGTATTTAAAATTACGAGCAGGGAATAATCTAAGTCTATGTTCAAGCCTTTCCTCATATTTACTTGTAGCTGAAGGAGTAGGAAGAACAATTCCAAAATTTTAATTTACCATGAGAATATTTATTTATTTAGGGTATCTGTTCCATTATTAATAACATGCTCATATATCAATAACATTCGCAAAACAGGCAATTTGGGCTCAACTTGTGTCGTGTTTTGTTGTTATCCGGCGTGCTCATTGCTGAAAAAATTCACAAAAATGAGAAATAAAACAATTTGCGCATCAATTCTTTGTTTTCGAATGGTATTGATTTGGGTACATGGTATGAATTCAAGGAGCGGTTCCCCTATTCAGATATGAAACCTCTTTAGAATTCTGTTTAAAAAAATACTTCTATTACATTACTTGGAACTGCACAAAATATCTTGATTCTTGACAAAATCTGGAATTTATAAAATATCATACCCTTACTGTGACAAAATCTACATAGGACAGACAAAACGAACATTGGACACGAGATAGGGGCCATCCAGAAACCACGTGGTGATATATTTCTCAAGATTTTCAAACCCCCTCCCCCCATGTGGTTTATCGTGGTCATTTGGCAGACCCCCCCTTTGACCACGTGGTTTTTTTTTCAAGTACAAAAAAAAGTTTAAAAAAATCTTATATAACTAAAACATATGGTTAATCCGATCAATTTTGAAGATGGCCAATTTTAACTGATTCAAAATCAAACTAAACCCAGCATGGAAATTATAAATGTTCATGAATTTGAACATTTTGATTATGTTATCAAGTTGTAATGTGTATCAGATATTAGTATATCTAGAACTCGCACAAAGGAGGACACAAAAAAATTGTGAGAGAAAAATTTGAAATGACTTAGAAATATTCCAAAATATCCCTATATATTTTTTTAAATTTCTTTATTGGTGATTTTTTTTAAAATAATTATGAAGTTCATCACTGAATATCCCTATAGATTCCTAAGAGTATTTGAGACATTCCGTAGTTCTGGAGGTACTGGAAATTCTTTAGATATATTAACCTCAGCGAAGCATCTGAACTGAACTGAAGGTTTTTCTAAGGGCATACAAGTTTTATTCAGAACCTCAAAACTCTCTTCATTATGCCAAGATTCTATGATTCTAATCAGAACCGGGCCCTCCTTAGCCGTGCGGTAAGGTATTTTTTTTTGTATTCTAGAATTTATTGTTATATTTTGGTATTTAACCCTCTCAGGACGATTTTTTTACATGGATTTAACGTACATATTTAGGGTTTTCCACTCGATCTTGCCAAAACTAGTATAGAGAGAACTAAAAAGTCGTACTTTTTTCGGGTGTCATAGGCCAAACTGCTCAGAAGTACATATGCTCGAAAGTATCAAAAATAATGTCACGAAACAAAATGTCGACATGATATTACGGAGTTTTGAAACGACCCGATCAGCCAAGTCCTGAACGATGTATCCGTGCATCGCTAGGCATCCAAGCAGGTCCATTGAGCCGATGCGATTTTATTTATTACTTTCACAAGCTACAATAGTCCTTCCATGAGTCGATGTTCTAAGATACGATATCGACTAAAATAAAAACTCAGCCTAAAAAATTTTAAAAAATTTCCATAACAATTAGGAAATTTCCAATAACGAAATCATGGTATGAGCAATAAAAAAATATTAAATTTTCTACAAATAATGCAAAATTTCCATAAACAATTAAGAATTTTCTTCAAAACTAAAATAAATTAACACTTTTAAAACCAAAAATTGCAAACATAAAAGAAGAATTTTCCATAAAGAAATCAAAAAGTTCCACGGAAAAAATACAAACATTCCATAAATAAATCAATATTATAAATAAATAATTACAAAATTTTCAACAAAATAAATGTTTTTTAAACCAAAAATTAAAACCTTTCCACTAAAAAAATAATAAAGAGGATTGGAAAAAAGGAAATTTTCCATTACAGAATATAAAAAAGCAATAAAAGTAAGCATTTTTCCATAGATTACCCCTTTTTTAAAAGCGTTCGAAGTTCATGGAAAATTTTATCAATTTGATTGCTTTTCTTTCTTATTTTCTCTATTTTTTATTGCTCTTTATTGATGTTAAAGAAACCCAGCATTCCTCAGGTGTTGCAAATGTCACAATAAACTATTTGCAGCACCGCACTCTAGATCAATTTACGTGCGTTTGTTTTGTTTTCCTTAACAGTTGACCCAAAAATGTATTCTAATGATGTTTTACATTTCCCCGTTAAATTCACCAACTTTTTGTATTATACAATCCTTACGGATTCCAAAACGAATCGATTAGGGAAAAAAATCTTGCAAATCAGTCAACCCGTCCACGAGTTAAATCGTCAGGAAGGAAATCTTAATTCATTTTTATTATATAGAAGAATATGTGGAGAAAAAAATATTTATTTAGTGAAAAAAATTGTGATTATTAATTGCTAATATTGATTTATTCATGAAAATTTTGAATTTTTTTAGTGGAACATTTTGATTTCTTTATGGAAAATTCTTATTTCACAATAGGACGAGACCAGTGGCATTCTAGCTAAAATTCCGCTTGAGGCCCTTTCAAATCATTTCAACAACACTTGTACACCTGCTGGTATAAATTGCGATATTGACACTACCAAGCGAGAGGTGGCGATGCTTTGTTTTTATATCAATGTAATTTTACATATACAGCAGTGACAACTGTCGTTGAATAGCGTAAGTTTTGAATGTTACTTTTGTACACTCTAGGTGGAGAGCAGTCATAAAGAAATTTGTAGTAAACCGCTTGAGTTTAGTATGGAGCAGTAATCAGATCTCATTTATTATTTAAAGTTGCAAAATGCAATAGGGATATAAAAAATCAGAAAAAAATTTGAAGCTTTTCTACCTACGTCACATATCGCTGTGATGCGTAGTTAGTGAGAACGGGTGATTTGTCCATACAAGAAAATTCATTTTACTACAAATGTTGTGGCGCCATCTCTTTCAACCAGCACCTTTGGCCCTGTCCTATTGCAAGTTTTGCTTTTACAAGTGCTAATTTATTATTGTTGAAAATTTCTTCGGAATTTACGCTGGAGATGTTTTGTTTTTTTCATTAACAGTTTGTCGCAAAATTTCCAAGCAAAATTTTTCAGAGAGAATTGTTCAAAAATTATTCGGAATGCCAGCACTTTATTAGGATAGTATGAAGTAATGTCAAAGTTTTTACAGGAAATTTCTTTATTGGATTTTTCCTGAATATCCACAAGAAATTCTTTTGAAGTTTTTTTTCTTGATATTGTAAAAACATGAACATTTTTCAAAATTGTAGCTGCAGTCCGCTAATGCAAAAGTGTCGGCGGCGTGATGCCAAAAACCATCTGCGGCGGTTGCGTGGCGCAGCGGATTTAAAAAAAAATATTTTCCCATTTTTCCTTTTCATTTTTTGCGGAAATTGGAACTGAATCGCAACCTGCTTTTTCGTTTATTTTTTTTATGGAAATAGGCTAAGGCTAAGATGGTCAAATAACGCAGATATGCATCGGCGTTGCGACCGACGCACTAAGGGGTAACTAGACCAAAATCCTGGCCAAAATTATATTTCGGCGTTTGCATCTATAATGCAAATCACATACATACATTTACATATCTGTTGTCAATGCATTCGCCAAATTAAATACAATTCATATTTTGATTTTTCATAAGATTGATTAGTGTGAAGGAGACGAACACTCAAAATAATGTTCACTTAGAAGCTACTTGAAAACATATGCAGATATTTTCCATGTAGTTTCGTGTGTAAAAGTTAAATGATTTATTAGTGATGGCACTCTTTATTCTTAATTCACTAGAAAATAAAATAAAATTTAAGTGATTTTTTGTTTGGCCATGTACTTAAAATTCAAGTGAAACTTTGATATTTTTTTCTATAGTATCCCTATTAGTGATGTGTATCCCGTCCACTAGAAACGGACGAGAGCAAAAATAGGAGTTGAAAACTATTTCATACTCAAGCATTTTGCTTCGCAAATCGTTCTCATAATGTTTTTGCAAAATGTTTCATTAGCGATAGTTAATAAACATACATTTCGCTCTGAGAACCCCACTCATATATTTTTCATACATTCATTTTTAGTAGAATTCACTAGAAGAGTATATAGATATTATTTTGAATGTTTTCTAATGAATTCCACTACATTACTTTTTAAGATGCACTTGAGCTTTTAGTAAGTTTTATTTGATTCCAGTAAGGCCGATGAAAGTTTCGATTTTTAAAGTCTACATGACTTTTTATAGTGGAATTAAAGTGACAATTATTTTGAGTGAAAGATAATGGCGCATGCGAAATGCTTTGTAGATATTTAAACGAGGAGCAGATGCTCCAAACTAACATTATTATATGAGCATTAGGCCATACAATTGTTTAAAAAAAATTATTTCTAATCAGCTCCGTAACGCCCGACAACATTTGAGCTTACCAAATGAACGATTGAATAACAAAACACAAAGTATGTTACTATTGTATTCAATCATGCTATTTGTCAAGTGCCTCTAAAACCTAAAAAAAGTTACCCGCGGATTTTTTTTTGCCTATATACTGTTGACAACAATGGCGGAAAGTATGAAAACAACCTATTTTGAAGTTACTCGCAAATTCGTTTGCAGACGAGTGTGGATGATCTTTAACCCGCAATAGAAAGATGAAAGCCTATATTTTCATGTGCATACAATCTCGTAGCGGAATACGAGGGAGTACTTCGATTTTTTTAATAATGAAGTTTGTTATGTTATGTCAAAAACTGCATGTTATTTATGTTTTTGAAAAAATATCCGAATGTTAAATATAATCCATGTCAACTCATGAAGGTCCTAGGGCAGTGCATAAATGATGTTTTGTGTACCATAAATCTAACATTATATGTGTTGTTTAGATTTGTCAGCATTGGTAACTGATCTTTGTCTGACGGCACACTAAAAACCATCAAATTAACCTAATTTTTGATAGGTTGTCATTAATACTAATAAGGAAAAAACGTTAAAATTTCAATGACACACAATGGAGATAATATTGAAGAATATTGTAAAAATGTAATACCATGCAGAAATTCGAAAAACGAAAAAGGGTTTTTGGCCAGCCATTTGTTCTAGCTACTCCATCGTGCGACGCTGCGTTACCGGCTATTTTCGATGCACACCTACACTGAACCCAAACTTCATCCTGAGAATGACTGAAAAGTGATTCGTTCCCGCCCCTTTACGATCGTCATTCAGATTTTGGATGATTTCCATTCGATGAATGCACACAATAAATGACAAGCTTTTGGATGCGAATCATACGTTGACCGAATGATTTTGTAAACAGAATACGAATGATTTGTTAGATTATATTTGTCTGATTTTGTTATGAATACCGAAAGAAGAAAATCCCGATTCTAAATGGGAGGAAGCCAAGGAGGAAGCAAATTTACCCCATGTTGATTCGTGCTAAATAATCAATGTTAATAAAATGAAAATAAATAATTTTTATACAATTTTCTTATTGCATTCATTGTATGTATATTTTCACAATACGTGTTTTTCGCATCACAATCTCCAGTACAAACATAAATTGAGGAATAAGGTAATGCAGGTGTTTGGTAATGATTTTAAAACTAATGAATTTGTTCAATCAAGTTTGCGAAACGAGTGTTCACTTAGGATTCGTAGCGACAGCGGTCGTGTTGCTTCCGGAAATACGAAATGGGCAATAGATTTGCGGTTGTGCCTGATTCCGGTGAAAAAGCTCTGTTCCCATAGCTTTCTTGACCATTGTTGGATCCGCCACATCACTCAACATTCTCCTGCTTCCACTTCCATTAATCAAGCTGTATTCGGATCTCGTATTCCCGGAGTGGCCAGTTGAATCAAAAACAGCACTCAATGTCACGAATCTGAAAAACAATTTCATTAGTTATTATCATAAGGTTTCCACTTTATGCAAGTAATTCTAACTAACTTACCTGTTGTAGGGTCTCAGGTTAGAACAAGGTGCGTTTTTCTTAACAATTTTTCTTAACAATTAGCAACTTCATGCGTTTGCTAAAATAATGTTATCAAAAAGTTCCGACGACATCGTCACGCTCCAAACAATTGAAATCAAATGGCGGAGTTTATTCTTTATGATGCAAGCGGTACAAAAGTGATCATCTAAAAAATCATTTCAAAAGCGAATGATAATCCTTGTGGGGCACGAACAAATCGCTCGTCATCCGTTTATGGAATGTTATTCTTATGCAATATAGTCATACGAAAAGTGAATGAAAGTTCATAACAAAATGGAAAATAACATCAGATGGAATACGGATGATTTTGTTACGATTATACAGAGCATAAGCATACAGTCGCATTCGTCATATGCAAACAGATGGATGCGATTCTCGAACGCCGTGAATGACCAAACATTCATTTTGAAGATTGAGTTTGGGTTCAGTGTAGTCTATTCAACACTGAGTTGAAAAGACGCTACGTGGGCATCGGTTCTAAGATGCGCTTTGCGTTTAATGATTTGTATTTTTACTATTGTTATTCACCAAAAGCTTTTCGTATAAAAAAAAGACCACGTGGTTCGAGAGCAACACCCCCCTCCCCCCATGTGGCTTATCGTGGTCATTTTCCACCCCCCTCCCCCGATATATGACCACGTGGTTTATTGACGGCCCCATATCTGTTGATTCAAAAAATGTTTAGCACAATAGACGTAAATGGCGGATCTTTAAAACTTGATTAGGCTGTTACAAATATTTAATTGACATTTTGTACTACTGGTCTCCGAAAGGTCAAGGGGGATAATAAAAAATAAATATTAAAATGAAAAAAAAAAAACAAAAAACTCCTCGGATTTGTTAAAGAATGTTTTGAAAATCCTCAAAATTATCCAAATTTTATTTTGTTGCCCCCTCAAAATATTATTTTTTGGCAAAAAAAAATTCGAGTGGGGGGGGGAGACAAAATAGATTTTAAATGGTTTAAAAGACTATTATTCTTCCATTTACTTCCACTATTCACTTTTTATGTATCAACAGTTACGTATTTCGTTTCCTACTTGGAAACTTCTTCAGTGTTCGTTATCGACTATCGACGAAACGAAGAAGTTTCCAAGTAGGAAACGAAATACGTATCTGTTGATACATAAAAAGTGAATAGTGGAAGTAAATGGAAGAATATTAGTCTTTTAAACCTTGTAGCATTTCCCCTAAGACGCTCTAAAATAATTAATCAAGATTTTAAATATTTGTATCGGCCTTAGCGTGATTTATGAAATAAATTAAACTTATTATAAAAAAAAATCCTGCTTTATTTGCTTGGCATAAGACGAGTTTGTACAATCCCATTTAATTCCACCACTTAATTGTACCTTGACAGATACGTACTTCGACCTCAACAGTAAGGCCGTCTTCAGTGTCTCGTACTTGACTCGACTGCTTTATTGTTTCCCGAGCCAACGTCACACTCTTCTGCAGGGATGTTATGCTGAATCCAGAGGTGTTGATCGGAATTAATGTACGGAATGTTGATCGGAATTCATGACTTGATCCAAAGCAGGATGTCTACTCATTTGAAAAAAATTTGTCATTTTTATTATTTTACCCATTTTGCGATGCAGCAAAGCTCAAGTAATAAAAATGACAGTTGCGCGTTGCTTCCGTATTGAGTGGTGTACCCTTGTACACGCAAGTAGATTCAAATTTGTATTCCGAAAGGCTTGTCCTCGAGGAATTGTTCCGGACACTTGTTTGGGAATTTCTTCGTGAGTGCCTTCAGAACTTCGGGGATTCATTTGTAAATTTATCTACGAATTCCTTCAGAAATTCCTTTAGAAATTTCCTCGTAAATGTTTAAGGAAATTACTTTGGAAGCTCTTTCAGGAGTTCTTTCGGAAATTCATATCGACATTCGTTCGGAAATACATTTGAAGCAAAATCACAGACAAACAGACAGAACACTCGTCAAATTTACATCGTTCACTGATTTACTGGTCGATTCAAATAATCATTAGTTGGCCAATCGATTACTCGTGGCGCGCGCATCGAATTTGCTCAAGTTTGACGTTTGCTCACTACTGCTATCTGGTTTGTGATTTGCCCAACTAACTGAAATCAACAGATGTCGTTAGTGCTTGAACTTCGATGAATTTAATGAGTGAATATTCAATGTGTTATGTCTGTTTGTCTGTGGTAAAATTATATGATTGCTAATTTCGCTCCCGTTCGCGTGGCCAACACTAACCGACGTTGGTGATGAAACCAAACATGCTCTACAACAACATGATGGACAACAAACGGACAAGTTAAGGTTCCCCCAAATACACGCGACGCGATAGTCGCGACGCGATTCTATCGCTTGGCGACAGCGATTCTGTCGGTTTAAGCAATTGTTCCAGATTTTCCTACAAATTTTTAGAGACATTTCTTTGGACATTCCTCCAGTAATTTCTTCGGAAATTCTTTCGGGCATTCCTAGAGACTTTTTTTAGCAACTCTTCCAAACTTCCATAGAAATGGTTTTCGAAATTCCTTCAGGAATCTATTTATAAATTCATTTTGGAATCCTTTCGAGGAATTGTAAAAAAAATCCTAGTGGAATTTTTTTTTGAAAAATCCATTCGAAAATCCTTTGGGAATTCTTTTGAAAATCCATCAATTTTAGCAAAAATAGCAAAAATCCTTTCAAATCACTTAACATTCCTTATCAAACATCCTTTCAGGTTCTATTTCTGGAAATCTTTAAAGAATCCTTTCGGTAATTCTTCCTGAAATTCCTCCAGGAGTTCTTTCGAGGACTGATCTTGGAAATTCCTCCAGGAATAATTTAAAAAATAACGCTAATAATTCCTATGGGCACTCCTTTAGTGATTCATTAGGAAAATCCTCTGAAAATTTCCGGGACAATTATCGAGAAGAGTATATGAATTATTGTTCAAGTTGGGTGAGAGTGAGCGATACTTTCGTAAAATTCTCAGGAATTCTTTTGAAAATCCTCTTCGATGATTATTAAAATACGCGTTTTTTTTCTCGTAATTTTGGGGTAAATAATTGAACTTAAGGATAAATTCAGTTTGGTGGGCCTGTACCCAGCGCTTACAAGCATGTACTTTATCTTCGACGCATTCACCACCATTCCATCTTTTGTTGGCTTACCTTACAGACGAGTGTACAGTTCTGTCACCTTTTCAAATGTTCAACTGGCAATTTCCATATCATCCGCAAAACAAATAAATTGACTGGATCTGTTGAAAATCGTACCCGGCTGTTACATCCGGCTCAACGCATGACACATACGAGCCCAAAATTGAACAACAAGCATAACAAAGACCATCTCCTTGTCATTCTCATGCTTAGGGTGGCTGGGTTCAATTTCCGGTGCCGGTCTAGGCAATTTTCGGTTTGGAAATTGTCTCGACCTGGACGTAGATGATCATCGTGGTAGTCTCGTGATATACGAATGCAAAAATGGTAACTTGGCTTAGAAACCTCGCGGTTAATGACTGTGGAAGTGCTGAATTGACACTAAGGGGCACTGTGGGGGGATGTAATGTCAATAAGATGAAGAAGAAGAAGAAGAAGAAGGAGCTTCCGTGCTCTCGTCCATGATTTTCCATAGCTTTACGCGGTCTATACTATCGTATACCACCTTGAAATCGATGCTCACGACATTTCGGGGAATTTGAGGTATAGTGAAGATCTGGTCCGTTGTGGAGCGGTCTTCAATGAAGCTTCTTCGCAGCTACCATCTTCGATCACCACACGGCGGCGTGGTGCATAAATTAGTTGAGTTGCATATTGCCGATGGATGTGGCAAGGCAACAATATTTCCCATCGTCAAGGTCCTGCAACGCGGCAAAGAACATCCAAGTTCAATAGTCGAAGTTGCAACCGCTAACGATACATTCTTTACAGAACCAATATTATAGAATTTCACCACTATCCGCAGTTCTCGACGGGTTGTCGACTGCAATTAATTCTTAGCGTATATGTTGCTAGGCACCTCCAGTTCTTTATTTCTCCCATTCTGAATATTGTAATAGTCGGGGTACGATTTTCAACAGATCCAGTCAACGTTCATTACTCGATCGCATCACAACCGAATTACTTGTTTTTAGTATATGGTTAGTTTCTGTCGATATCTAGTGATGTACAAAAAATCAAGCCATTTGGTTGGAACGCGGTCGAGTTATTAACGTTGCGGACGGGAATAGGGGTGCTGCCCGAATGGTCCCGCTACCTAGTTCTATTGTAACGCTGTACAAAACCCCGCGGCTAAACATTCTACCAGTCGTGAGGAAATATATCTTAATATAACAGATTAGGTGCTTTCTCATAAATTATTAACTAAAATCTAGAACGACCAACACTCATCAATCGGCGTCCACACTCCGTTTTCCAATTACGTATAATTGAGAACTAATTCTGTTATACAAGATTTGAGCTGCCGCATGGTCGCGATGCAATGATTGGCCCGTGCAAATTGGTACTTTTCTCGTCGTATGCCGACCGATCGGTATTAGTTAGGTTTGAGATCGACGAGCGGAAAATCAGTTTTGCCACCATCATTCTTACATTGTTGCATGCAAACCGATTGCTGGGTCTAAACGTTATACTTAATACGAACGATGGTGAAGCTCATAGCGGTGTGGGGTGGTCAAATTAATGGGACGGCGTAAACGAAACCGACCGGTGAACTCTCGGGGTATTTTATGCAGGTGGATACTTGAAGATATGTTACAGATAGATATGCCTTGTCGACTGAATATAAGATAGTATACTAGCAGACTGATGACAAACCGTTTATTTAATTTGTTTCACCACAGGCGACCATTTAGATTTGATATATCGGCAATATTTGTATGCAAGACGCATAGTTTATGGCTGTAACCTGTTCCTCACGATATTGGTTATTATGTGTAAGGCATTAGAGGAAAAAGGGAATTTTGATCGATACATATTATTTTTAATACTTATGTAACCTTTCAATTTAGTCTCTATTATAAAATTATTAAATTTAATCAATGTGCACTATTTTATAAGTACTGATATGAAACATATTTCACTATATATTTAATGCGGTTCCTGTGCAGCACAAAGTTAGAATAGCGATCTGTAGTTTGCTAGCTGCGGAAATTCAAACTCAATTCCCAAAAACTTTGGATTTATCCAAGCGATATTCTCACTCTATGTTCTTTGGAGTTTTGGAGTTTCAGTTAATTGTCTTTGGTTTGTCAATTTTTCCATTTGAATAAGAACAAATCCTGTAAGCCATGTATTTGGTTCCTATGTGCAGTTGCGATTCGCCTTGTACCTAATTTCAGCGTCACATTTCACGATTGAATTGACACACAGCAAAAACATTTAATCAAGCTCCGAAAAACAAACAATTGCAATCTGTCGCTGCAAATTCATTGTCACGTTCGTCGCTGGCCATCACCTTAAAAATCCGAACTCAACATCTTGCTTGGTGCAATTAGTATTCTTGATTTAATCCCTCTGGTACAAAAAATCACCAGTGCGAATTGCGGCACCCGACTTAATGGAAGTTAACCTTTGCCAGCGTGCAGCATCGACCTCGGGGGCCGTTGAGGCGGTCGTAAATTTTGCACCCCAAGTGAAAAGCAAGGTGAGCCGAAAATAAATAATCGCAACTCAAATCTGACAACATAATTCATAATTGTCCGAATGGCTTTTGGGCAAACAACGCGGTAGCCGAATGGAAAAATCAGTTTTGATACGCATGCCTCTATCTATCTGGGCATGGTTCAGCTTTGGGCGCTGCCGGAGAGTACCCACGCACATAAATGCCTAATGTTGCATTGTTTTTTGCCTTTCTCGTATATTTGGGGGTGATTTGGCTTCGGTCGTGTCGGGTCACCGCCGCCTTTAGGTCATTCTCAGCCATTTTCCAAAGTTTGCAACCTCAATACAGAAATAGACTCATTATCTTGGTTATGAACATTTGATCACGCAAGGTCAATCAACTGATATTTGGATCGCTATTCATTGAAATAGGTAATTTAAACTCTGTACTGCTAGTATTAGTAGACGAGCTCTTGTTATTGATTACTAGTACTGTGTGTCTGTGACCGTTATTAACGAAAAAGCAAAATAGACAATACAACCACAATACAGTATTCAAATTTCAGAATTATTGCACTTCAATCTCCTTATCATTCCAAAGAGTGAATATTGTCTATGACAGACAAGCAACTACACTCTGTATGATGGTTCTGCTTTTATTAAATATGATAATAGTTGGAAACATATAATACCGCGCTGAAACAATGTTGTCTTTCATGGGTACTGGGTAGTTAGTAAGACTAGTAACCAACATTTAACCTTCCTAGTGCATTAAAAAAAAGTTACACACTGTGCATTAGCGAGTCCAAAATGACCCCAAATTGAATTCGCTCCCAAAAGTTTATTTTCGAACCGATTCTCAATCTTTTGGAACCAAATTGAAGGCATGGAATCCGCGGATGTCGTTACGGACAGATTTTTGCAATTTGGCCATTCTGGTTCCCAGGAATCGATTTTGAAGGAACATAGATTCTCAGGCCAATTTTTGGCGTGATTTCTTGCCTTTCGAAGGGTGATTTTGGAAATGCTCATTAATTTGCGTAGCAATAATCCTAATAGGATGTAGCCATTATCCATTTCCATGGATCAACACAATTCCTGGTTATTTCACCGTCCGGTGTCCCTCCGGAAGACCCGGAACATCCGTAGAAGTGGTCAATTCATTGAACTCATCCTAGACAGGCTTCGGAATTCTCACTCATATGAATAAAAACATGCGATGAATCCATTTAGCGGAGTGTGATTTTTCATGGTCCCCCTGTGAGGAAGTATTCTCACCCAACATTTTTATCCGGATAGAATGGCGGGTGATAAATTCGTGAGCGCCGCGAATTTTCCTTCTCGTCGTCTCATCCGATAAATTTTACAAGCATATTTACAAAAATTTAGGACTGCAACGGGATTCGAACCCAAAACAATTTCAAAATGTTCAGAGCGCCCACTAAAACCACGCCACCATATGAATAGATTGAAAACGAAGGGAAAAACTGCTGTATTTAACCTTCCGCTTATCGTGGCGCATCGTCAGATTCGATCAGCTTGGAGAGGCAAAGTAAGCAGCATTTGATTTTCGCCAAACATGGGAAGAAGGATAACAATTTTTCGCACCATCGCTTGTGCCGGAGTTTATCGCACTGTAATTTATCCGGATAAAATGCATGGTGGAGTGATCAGTTCTCGCGTGAGTGAGTGAGAAATCCGAACCCTGAATCCTAGAAGAGCGCGGTTTTTTCCAAAGCTTTTCATTATCAAACGCTGAGTAACAAATGATTGCAGTGACCTATTTTGATGGACCTGGGTGGCCACCGGAGGTCCTCCGGAAGATCCGGAACGTCAATAAAAGTGGCCAATTCATGAAACTTGTCATAGAAGAGCGCGGTTTTGTCCAGAGCTTTTCATTATCGATCTTTGAGTAACAAATGATTGTGGTGACCCATCTTGATGGATCTAAGTGGCCACCGGAGGTCTTCCAGTAGATCCGGAACGTCCGTAAAAGTCAAATAATCAAACACATAATAAAAGAGCACGGTTTTTTCCAAAGCTTTTCTTTATAGTACTTTGAGTAACAAATGATTGTGGTGACCCATTTTGGTGGAACTGGGTGGCCACCGGAGGTCCTCCGGAAGATCCGGAACGTCCGTAAAAATGGTCAATTCATGAAACTTATCATAGAAGAGCGCGGTTTTTTCCAAAGCTTTTCATTATCGAACTTTGAGTAGGTAACAAATGATTGTGGTGACCCATTCTGAAGGACCTGTGTGGCCACCAAAGGTCCTCCAGAAGATCCGGAACGTCCGTAAAAATGGTCAATTTATTAAACTTATCATAGAAGAGTGCGGTTTTTTTTCCAAAGCTTTTCCTTATAGTACTTTGAGTAGCAAATGTTTGTGGTGACCTATTTTGGTGGAACTGGGTGGCCACCGGAGGTGATACAGAAGATCCAGAACGTCCGTAGAAAAGATTAATTCATGAAACTCATGCTAGAAAAGTGCGTTTTTTTAAATTGTCGAACGCTGGCCATTTTGATGGACCTGAATGGCCACCGGAGTTCCTTCAGAAGATCCGGAATGTCCGAAAAAAAGGTCAATTAATGAAACTTATCATATAAGAGCGAGTTTTTTTACAAAGCATTTCATTATCGAAAGTTGAGTAACAAATTTTTGTGGTGACTCATTTTGATGGATCTGAGTGGCTACCGGAGCTCCCCCAGAAGATCAGGAACGTCTGTAAAAGTGGTCAATTCACCAAACTTATCATAGAAGAGTGCGTATTTTTCGAATCTTTTCATTTTCAAACGCTGAGTAACAAATGATTATGATTTTTTTTTTCCAAGTTCGTTTATTTGGTAGGCTCAGGCGTGTATAACACTTTACGGAGCCATGGTTCTTTGTGATATATACAATCAATATCATTTTATTATACAGTTAATAAGAGAGGGGAAGGAGCCAGCGTACTCGTGGTGACTCGAGGTTAGTTTACAATGTTTAAGGATGGACGGGGCTTAGGATTTAGGATAAGGAAATTTCAGCTTCTCATCCGGGCATTTGGCGTCAGTGACGATGTGGCGTGTCGTCATGCTCGAGGAATGGTTCGACTGGGAGCATCTTCCGGATGGCAAGAGCTATGAAGCTCTACGGAACAAAAAGACAGAGACAGAACAAAAAAAAAACTTTAAAGAAAGAAAAAAAAAAACAAAATATTAGATTTTGATGTCAGAAGCACAAAGAAAACTATAAATGGCCTGCATATAGACAACATCACGATCTCCCAAAACACCTCGAACTTCCCTGAAGGGTTGTTTACCTCGGGCCACAAGGGTATCCAATAATTGCTCTCTGGAGGTGTCATTTTCCGAGCAGGACCAAACTACGTGAACGATGTCATCATAACCGGCTCCGCACCTACATAAGTTGCTATCGACAAGGTTTATTCTGTACAGATGTGCGTTTAGTGAATAGTGATTGGACATAAGCCTCGACATCGTGCGGATGAAGCCTCGACTTAAGTCCTCACCTCTGAACCACGCTCGCCCAGAAACTTTTGGAACTATAGAAAATAGCCACCGTCCAAGTTCGTTGTGTGTCCAATTTCTTTGCCAACTTTGAAGAGTACTCTGACGGACTAATGGGAAAAACTCGTTGCTCGAGAATTGTCTATCATAAACCTCACCTTCCTGTGCGCCCACCTTTGCCAGCGAGTCTGCCTTCTCATTGCCGTAGATTGAGCAGTGAGAAGGGACCCAAGCAAAGGTAATCTTGAATGATCTTTCGACCAAAACACGCATCTGCTCTCTTATGTTTGTAAGAAAGTAAGATGCGTGCTTAACAGGTTTCATCGACCGGAGTGCCTCGATGGAACTAAGACTATCCGAGAAGATGACATAATGGTCTACGGGCTGATTGGAAATTATCCCCAAAGCGAAGTTAATTGCTGCCAGCTCAGCAACATAAACCGAACACGGTTCCTGAAGTTTTTGGAAGGTGGTTGAAGTTACATTGAAAACACCGAAGCCAGTGGATCCGTTGATGCGAGAACCATCAGTGAAATATCTGTTGTTGCAATTGACATGTTCATATTTTTCAGAAAAAAGTGGGGGAATGGATATTTGTCGAAGATGATCTGGTATTCCTTGAATAGCATGTTTCATGGACAGATCGTATACAATTGAAGAACTGTCGTTGGTGAAGTGAACTCGAGGGGAATTATAACACGGAAGACAAAGATCTGATGATATGTAGTTGAGATAAACTCTCAGGAATCTTGAACGACAAGTTAGTTCAAGCATATTATCGAAGTTATCTAGAACAAGTGTGTTACTTGTTCCACATTTGATGAGTATTCTAAGTGAGAGCTCCCAGTAACGGTGCTTTAAAGGAGTGACTCCAGCAAGCACCTCCAGGCTCATATTATGCGTTGAATGCATGCAGCCAAGGGCAATACGCAAACAACGATACTGAATTCGTTCCAATTTGATCAGGTGGCAATCAGCTGCTGAGAGGAAGCAGAAGGAGCCATACTCTAAAACAGAGAGAATAGTCGTTCTATAGAGTTTGATGAGGTCTTCCGGGTGAGCACCCCACCATGTTCCGGAGATAGAACGTAGAAAATGGATCCTTTTCCGGCACTTTAGTATCAAATACTCAATGTGGAGTTTCCAGGTGCATTTGGAATCAAACACGACCCCAAGGTATTTAGAAGATAAAGATTGGTTGATGTCATCATTCAACAGCTTGAGTTTCAGTTGAGCAGGGTACCGCTTCTTAGTAAACACAACCAATTGAGTTTTTTGCGGTGAAAACTCGATCCCTAAATGTCTGGCCCAAACAGTCAGATTATCTAAGGTACTTTGCAATGGTCCTTGCAAGACAGCTGCACATGGACCTCTTAGAGAGACCACGGCATCATCTGCAAGTTGTCTGAGCGTGCATTGTCCTGCAAACGATTGTCAATATCTTTAACATAGAAATTATAAAGCAAGGGACTTAAACACGAACCTTGGGGAAGGCCCATGTAGCTATTTCTGGAAGTTGTCAGAGTGCCGAGTGTGAAGTTCATTTGTTTTTCTGACAACAAATTGTACAAGAAATTATTCAAAATAACGGGTAATCCATTACTGTGCAGATTGTCTGACAGTACTTCTATGGAAACTGAATCAAAAGCGCCCTTAATGTCCAAGAATACTGAAGCCAATTGCTCCTTGTGCGCAAAGGCCAGTTGTATATTTGAAGAAAGCAACGCTAGACAATCGTTTGTTCCTTTCCCTTTTCTAAATCCAAACTGAGTATTTGAAAGCAATGCATTTTCTTCGACCCAATGGTCGACTCTTGAAAGGATCATTTTCTCCAATAATTTTCTCATGCATGATAGCATGGCAATCGGTCGGTATGAATTGTGATTAGACGCTGGTTTTCCAGGCTTTTGAATAGCTATTACTTTCACCTGTCGCCATTCAGGTGGCACAATGTTGTACTCCATGAAACAGTTGTACAGGTCAAGTAATCGTCTTTTGCGATATCTGGGAGGTTTTCAGAAGATTGAATTTGATGTTATCGCATCCCGGAGCAGAGTTATTCGATGAAAGAAGAGACATAGAAAGTTCCAGCATTGAGAATGGTCCACCCAAAGAACCGGGATCAGTGACTGATTCTCGAAATAGCAGTTCTGCTGGTACGGAATCTGGACAGACCTTTTTTGCGAAGTTGAATATCCATCGATTGGAGTATTCTTCACTCTCGTTGGTGGAAATGCGGTTCCGCATGTTGCGGGCCGTTTTCCAAAGTGTTGTCATTGAGGTTTCTCGTGATAGTCCCTCGACAAAACGTCGCCAGTAGCTACGTTTTTTTGCCTTGAGAAGATTTTTGAGCTTTCTTTCGAGCCTCAAATACTCTTCAAGAAGCTCGGACCTTCCGTGTTTACGGAAGGCCTTGAAGGCATCAGATTTCTCAGAATACAACTTAGTACATTCACCATCCCATCCAGGAGTGGCTGGTCTTCTTATGACAGATGTACTTGGAACGCGTCGTTTCTGAACTTCTAGTGCGCTTTTTTGAATCAACTCAGTAAGGAATCGATATTCATCCAAAGGTGGAAGAGTATCAGTTGATTCAATACCAATTTTTACCGCCGATGCAAATTTTGGCCAGTCAATGTTTTTCGTGAGGTCGAAAGGAACATTAACTGGCTCAGATTGTTGATAGCTACTTTTAATTGTGGTAACTATCGGCATATGATCACTACCATGGGGATCTTGAATTACCTTCCACGTGCAATCTAATGATAGTGAATTTGAACATAAAGACAGATCAATACGGGTTTGTTGACCATTTGGTCCTATTCGAGTTACTTCACCAGTGTTCAAATCGTCACACATTGAAATCGTCACACAAATCATAGAAAATAGGCGCTCTATAATCGTCATACGTTTCGCCCCATCCAATACCATGTGCGTTCATATCACCCAATATCAATACTGGAGATGATAGGAGGGAGACTGCGCTCCAAAAATGTCGACGAATAATAGAGGCATTTGGAGGAATGTACACTGAAGCTATGCAAAGATCTTTATTCTTCACATTTACTTGGCATGCGACGATTTCTAAGCCGGGAACAGTCGGAATGGGAATTCTGTAGAAGGAGTAGCATTTTTGATCCCCAGAGGTACACCATAATGATCATCCCGATCTTGGCGAATAATGTTAAAATCGTGGAAGTTGATTTCATCTTCAAAAGAAAGCCACGTTTCACAGAGTGCAACTATATCGCAATCGGCATTGCGACTCAAAAACTTGCACACGTCTAATTTATTTTTCAGACTGTGACAGTTCCACTGCAGCACAGTGATTGTATCTTCGGTGTTGGCCGTATTATCCATCGAAAGATACAATTTCTGCAAGAAGGGGCCATGAAACAGTCAATTGCTTCAGATAACTTTCAACTGTTGGAATAAAGAGGTCAATGATTGGCCTCAATGAATTCGGAATATTGAACAAGTTCAAAAAACGGTCCACAAGGTCCTTAAAGGAGATCAATCCTCGCTTGGACGGAATACTTTTTCTAGAAGTGCGAATTTGTTTTTTTCTTTCGTTGATTCTCCTAGCCGGATGTTTCTTCGAAACATCGGATTTAGGCAATGGCGGGAATGTCTTACTGCAACTAGGATCAAAAGAAGCAGTAGGGATAGGTTGCTTCGGGATTTTAAATAAACCCCCATTACCTTCAGATTTTGGCTAGCTTTTATGGATGACTTTTGTTCTCTTACGGCGCGATCCCGGGGAAGACGGTTGCTTCCTCTTTTCGGGCACGTGTACCTCCGCAGAATCATCCATGTCGGCTGCGTCAGAGTCCAATTCGTCAATTGATATGGAATCATAATAATCACTTACACGAACGGTGGCTGAAATAGCAGTCGATGCAGTGGATGTGGCGGATGTGTCTTGCGACCTAACCATTTCCGCATACGACTGCTTGGAGCGCTGTACCAACGAGCGCTTCACTTTTTGGGTGCACTTTTTGTACACCGGGTATTCTTGCAAACCATGGGGAGGGTTCAAACCACAATAAGCACATTTTGTTGCTTGTCGCTGGCAGAACTCCTCCCGATGTCTTTCTGAGCATTTGCCACAACGTGGTTTGTTGTCACAAAACTCGGCAGTGTGACCAAGTTGTTTGCAGTTGGTACAATTAAATACCCTTGGCACAAAAAGACGCACCGGAAACAACATATTTTCTATATCGACATACTTTGGAAGCATCGAACCGGCGAATGTCACCCGAAGCGAGCCTGACTTGGAATAAACCTTTTTGCCATCTACCGTGGCTGCTGAATGCAATTCCTTGCAGTCCAGAATATCCACGGTAGATTGCAGGGCGTTTTTTAAGCGACCTTTCCCTGCAACCACATCCTTGCAAGTCAAGCTCGCTGCGTTGATTACGCCTTCTATCTCGACCTCCCGCGAGGGCACATAAACTAAATATTCAACATTGTACGCCCTGTCGCCAGCAATTTCATTCGCCACCTGGTAGGTAGGTGCGGTGATGCGTAGTTTGTTCCTGTTGATTTGGCTGAATTCAAGCTTCGTAAAACGACGCGTCAAATCTCGTTTTATGCCCAGAAAATCTAGGCTCTTCACTTTCTGCCGAAAGTAAACAACCCAAGGCCTAGGCGAAGCCGCATGGTACAATCGTGTGCGCCCTGCATCTTTTGGAGGCCCATTGCCTTCCACAGTCTCTGTCTCCATTCTCACCCCTCAAGGTGGAAGGATGATTTTGCTTATGTTAACTTAAGACTAATAGCTAATCAGAAAAAAAACTTAAGAAAAAAACTAATTTTATTTATTCTATCAGTCCCACTCCGAATCAAGCAGATGGGAGAACAATAAAAACGTTTCTACTTATCTGCCCCTGCTGCTGTAGGTAGCAGCAGTAACAATAGCCTGCTTCACTGGCGTCGCCAGAAGCAGCTACTTCACTGGCGTCGCCAGAAGCAGCTACTTCACTCGCCGACAGTAGACTGGCCCAGATTACTATGGGGAGAAAAAAATGTTTTCGAATTCCACGGGGCACCCCCCAGAATTGTATCTTTGGGTGAGAAAATCAATCTCTGAAAATTTCAGCTCAATCGCTTGTTGCATAAGCTGGCGCATTTGATTTGAAGTTTGTATGGGGATTTCAGCCAAAATGTATAGGAAAATACACCTCCGTCACTCATTCGATCTGGAAATTGGTTCTGATTGCTCGATTGACCTCAGAATTGCAAAAACTACAGTTGGTATGCTACAGAACAATTTTACAGAACATTGCATGATGATTAAATGAACTTTTATATAATTTTCGGCTGAATTATTAGGAGCTGATTTGTGTATTTTAGGTTTTTGATCGAATCGCATCAGCCGAAACCCATATAAAAGTTTATTTAATCATCATACAATGTTCTGAGAAATTGTTCTGTAGCATACCAACTGCCGTTTTTGCAATTCTGAGGTCAATCGATCAATCAGAACCAATTTCCAGATCGAATTAGTGACGGAGGTGTATTTTCCTATACATTTTGGCTGAAATCCCCATACAAACTTCAAATCAAATGCGCCAGCTTATGCAACAAGCGATTGAGCTGAAATTTTCAGAGATTGATTTTCTCACCAAAAGACACAATCCTGGGGGGTGCCCCGTGGAATTAGACAACTTTTTGTTTCCTGGGCCAGTCTAGCCGACAGCGATCGCCTTGGATCCGTAGGTATTATGGGTGTTTGTTTCCTGAGTGTGCATATTTTGGGGGCAGTTAGGGCACCCCAAGACATGAAAAAGTGCCCATGGAACATGGGTCCGGAAGTCACTGCTAAGTGAGTTATTCATAATTCTATGTTTTTATTTAAGCTAAAAAGTTTCTTAATGTAACTCATTAATCTTTAGTCGTAGAAACTGGTTTAGTACACAGAACGAAAGCCTGAAGTCTCAGCTTTTTGAGCTTCTTTGACCTTATGTTGATTAAAGTACAATTAAGTACAATAATTTTGCAAACTATCAAAAAAGTGTCAGAAAAAACTTGTTTTTTCAGGTTATTTAGTGTTTTTCTTATCTTTCCATTCAATATTATGAGAAACTTTCTTCTACAAAACATTCCTATGCTTCATCTTTACCAAAGTGTCCTTTGGTGCAACTCTGTCCGATTTGTAGTTTTGTCATAATCATCAATTCAAAATTGTTCAAAAAATTCATCGAACGCTAAATTTCATCGCTATGTTTTCTGTGAAACGTTGATTGGCAACCCTAACCATTCGGGCGTTCGTTCTAAGCACGTGGTACGATCGTGTACACACAAATGATGGATGCTATTCATGCCGTACAGAAAGGAGGATAAAAAACAATGATCAGCTGGTAGAATAACGGGAGTGCATTGCAATTAGTGCGAAAATGATTTTGTAGCCATTTATTTTTGTAATGTTAATTGAAGAACCTAAGCGTTGTGTTACAAAACTGTGAACTTAATTTGCAAGATAAATTTATTCTTTCGGATACATACTATGGTCTTCTTTGAAAAATGTTTATTTCGCAAGGGATTTGCTGTCCAAAATTTTGATTACGTCCAAATCGCAAAGTGCCTAATAAATCTGCTCCGATATGAAGAGAAGGATGTCCGATGTAACCAAACGAAAAGCTTCGGGTTTAGTTTAGGCGTTTGGCTCTGGAGTGGGCTCTTCATTCAGTAGTATTCGAGCTCATACGTGAGGATATGGTATGCTTTGCTAGGTGTGGTGTTTGTAATTTTTTTTCAACGCGGGGAGGTTTTTGAAATTTGGATTAGTTTTTCATTTGTTCATTAAACTGGTTGATAAATCTTGTGGATTTATTTATTTTTTAGAACAATCCTGATAATTTTTTGTAGCCCGAGTGTCTTGTTCATAAATTGAGTAATTATATATGGAAATGGATGGGTCCGCTGCAGCTTGAATCTGAGGGGGAAGCCAGAGTAGACGCGACCGCGCGATGAGGCAAGACGCGGCAGTTCAATTTAATAATTCATTGATAACAATTGGTATTCTTCTACATGAGTCGCATCGCAGATCCCAAAGGATTCTTTCGAAGTTCCGAAGGATTCTTGAGGAATCCCGGAGGATTCTTAGGGAATCCCGGAGGATTCTTAGGGAATCCCGGAGGATTCTTAGGGAATCCCGGAGGATTCTTAGGGAATCCCGGAGGATTCTTAGGGAATCCCGGAGGATTCTTAGGGAATCCCGGAGGATTCTTAGGGAATCCCGGAGGATTCTTAGGAATCTTAGGATTCTTAGGGAATCGGAGGATTCTTAGGAATCCCGGAGGATTCTTAGGGAATCCCGGAGGATTCTTAGGGAATCGGAGGATTCTTAGGGAATCCCGGAGGATTCTTAGGGAATCCCGGAGGATTCTTAGGGAATCCCGGAGGATTCTTAGGGAATCGGTGGATTCTTAGGAATCCGGTGGATTCTTAGGGAATCCCGGAGGATTCTTAGGGAATCCCGGAGGATTCTTAGGGAATCGGAGGATTCTTAGGGAATCGGAGGATTCTTAGGAATCGGAGGATTCTTAGGGAATCCCGGAGGATTCTTAGGGAATCCCGGAGGATTCTTAGGGAATCGGAGGATTCTTAAGGGAATCCCGGAGGATTCTTAAAGGGAATCCCGGAGGATTCTTAGGAATCCCGGAGGATTCTTAGGGAATCGGAGGATTCTTAGGGAATCCCGGAGGATTCTTAGGGAATCCCGGAGGATTCTTAGGGAATCGGAGGATTCTTAGGGAATCCCGGAGGATTCTTAGGGAATCCCGGAGGATTCTTAGGGAATCGGAGGATTCTTAGGGAATCGGAGGATTCTTAGGGAATCCCGGAGGATTCTTAGGGAATCGGAGGATTCTTAGGGAATCCGGAGGATTCTTAGGGAATCCCGGAGGATTCTTAGGGAATCCCGGAGGATTCTTAGGGAATCCCGGAGGATTCTTAGGGAATCCCGGAGGATTCTTAGGGAATCCCGGAGGATTCTTAGGGAATCCCGGAGGATTCTTAGGGAATCCCGGAGGATTCTTAGGGAATCCCGGAGGAATCCCAAGAATCCTCCGGGATTCCCCAAGAATCCTCCGGGATTCCCCAAGAATCCTCCGGGATTCCCTAAGAATCCTCCGGGATTCCCTAAGAATCCTCCGGGATTCCCTAAGAATCCTCCGGGATTCCCTAAGAATCCTCCGGGATTCCCTAAGAATCCTCCGGGATTCCCTAAGAATCCTCCGGGATTCCCTAAGAATCCTCCGGAATTCCCTAAGAATCCTCCGGGATTCCCTAAGAATCCTCCGGGATTCCCTAAGAATCCTCCGGGATTCCCTAAGAATCCTCCGGATTCCCTAAGAATCCTCCGATTCCCTAAGAATCCTCCGGGATTCCTAAGAATCCTCCGGGATTCCCTAAGAATCCTCCGATTCTAAGAATCCTCCGGGATTCCCTAAGAATCCTCCGGGATTCCCTAAGAATCCTCCGATTCCCTAAGAATCCTCCGGGATTCCCTAAGAATCCTCCGGGATTCCCTAAGAATCCTCCGATTCCTAAGAATTCTCCGGGATTCCCTAAGAATCCTCCGGGATTCCCTAAGAATCCTCCGGGATTCCCTAAGAATCATCCGGGATTCCTCAAGAATCCTCCGGGATTCCCTAAGAATCCTCCGGGATTCCCTAAGAATCCTCCGGGATTCCCTAAGAATCCTCCGGGATTCCCTAAGAATCCTCCGGGATTCCTCAAGAATCCTCCGGGATTCCCTAAGAATCCTCCGGGATTCCCTAAGAATCCTCCGGGATTCCCTAAGAATCCTCCGGGATTCCCTAAGAATCCTCCGGGATTCCCTAAGAATCCTCCGGGATTCCCTAAGAATCCTCCGGGATTCCTCAAGAATTCTCTGGGATTCCTCAAGAATCTTCCGGGATTCCACAAGAATCCTCCGGGAATCCCTTAGAATCCTCCGGGATTCCCTAAGAATCCTCTGGGATTCCTCAAGAATCCTTCGAAACTTCGAAAGAATCCTTTGGGATCTGCGATGCGACTCATGTAGAAGAATACCAATTGTTATCAATGAATTATTAAATTGAACTGCCGCGTCTTGCCTCATCGCGCGGTCGCGTCTACTCTGGCTTCCCCCTCAGATTCAAGCTGCAGCGGACCCATCCATTTCCATACATAATTACTCAATTTATGAACAAGACACTCGGGCTACAAAAAATTATCAGGATTGTTCTAAAAAATAAATAAATCCACAAGATTTATCAACCAGTTTAATGAACAAATGAAAAACTAATCCAAATTTCAAAAACCTCCCCGCGTTGAAAAAAAATTACAAACACCACACCTAGCAAAGCATACCATATCCTCACGTATGAGCTCGAATACTACTGAATGAAGAGCCCACTCCAGAGCCAAACGCCTAAACTAAACCCGAAGCTTTTCGTTTGGTTACATCGGACATCCTTCTCTTCATATCGGAGCAGATTTATTAGGCACTTTGCGATTTGGACGTAATCAAAATTTTGGACAGCAAATCCCTTGCGAAATAAACATTTTTCAAAGAAGACCATAGTATGTATCCGAAAGAATAAATTTATCTTGCAAATTAAGTTCACAGTTTTGTAACACAACGCTTAGGTTCTTCAATTAACATTACAAAAATAAATGGCTACAAAATCATTTTCGCACTAATTGCAATGCACTCCCGTTATTCTACCAGCTGATCATTGTTTTTATCCTCCTTTCTGTACGGCATGAATAGCATCCATCATTTGTGTGTACACGATCGTACCACGTGCTTAGAACGAACGCCCGAATGGTTAGGGTTGCCAATCAACGTTTCACAGAAAACATAGCGATGAAATTTAGCGTTCGATGAATTTTTTGAACAATTTTGAATTGATGATTATGACAAAACTACAAATCGGACAGAGTTGCACCAAAGGACACTTTGGTAAAGATGAAGCATAGGAATGTTTTGTAGAAGAAAGTTTCTCATAATATTGAATGGAAAGATAAGAAAAACACTAAATAACCTGAAAAAAGCAAGTTTTTTCTGACACTTTTTGATAGTTTGCAAAATTATTGTACTTAATTGTACTTTAATCAACATAAGGTCAAAGAAGATCAAATAGCTGAGACTTCAGGCTTTCGTTCTGTGTACTAAACCAATTTCTACGACTAAAGATTAATGAGTTACATTAAGAAACTTTTTAGCTTAAATAAAAACATAGAATAATGAATAACTCACTTAGCAGTGACTTCCGGACCCATGTTCCATGGGCACTTTTTCATGTCTTGGGGTGCCCTAACTGCCCCCAAAATATGCACACTCAGGAAACAAACACCCTGTATGTGCAGCTCAAAACCGAATTTTTGAACTCACGACAATCATTTTTTCTCCTATTAGTCGCAAGTTTTATCACTGCGCATCTGGTGCGCTGTATAGCGCATCTGGTTGCGAATAATGTGCACCAGTTGCGCAATGATGCGCTATAAGTTGAACGCGAATAAAATCGGTTTTCGCGACTTTGAAATTCGATTTTCAACTGGAATCATAATAGGCACCACACAATAGACTCGCACTACCGAACACAATCCGCGATGAGACACAGCACACACGTCTGGCTCGTTCGAACTATCGGCACGGAATGAATGATTATGATTAATTACATATTATCCGGCAACTCGGCCGTACGAAAACCATTTTTTGTTAAATATCTTGGCTGTGCATATGCACAGCACATGTTTCGAAATGGACAAATTGATATGAAATTTGCGAAGAACGTGTCTTGGAGGAACTCGAACCCTCAACCTCCACTCTCTAGATTGTAACGTTTTACGTTTTTGCAATCAATTTGTGATTAAGTCAAAATAAGAATTTATGACGTTTTTCTCTTTTTAAGTAAAATCATTAATTAAAGTTATTTGGAATTAATCAAATAGTGAAACATTACATTACGTAAATAATTTGCAAACCGGACGAAAAGAAATTTGAATTTTTATTTGTATGTCGATTACGAGGTTTGTGTCTTGACTAAATTATTATACAAATAGAAATTGACCTTGTACTGTTGTAGTGTTCCCATGTGCTCGTTTTTTATCGACTCACCGAAGGCGCGCACTCTTTGTCGCCATTTCAAATTTATTTGGCGCAAATTTAAAATAATTGACGACTTTTCAAAAGGATAAGTTTCTTTATAAAATTCAGACAAGAACTCGATCATTTCGCTTAGTGAACGGCTGGTAATCAGAAGTGTTTAGCTTCGCTTATCAGTCTGATGTAGGCTTCCTCCATCCTCTCAAAGTTACGTGCCATAATATCAATGTCGTCGGCGAAACCAAATAACTGGATGGACTTCGTGGAAATCGTACCACTCGTGTCAATCCCTGCCCTGTATTACCCTTTCCAAAGCGATGTTGAATAGCAGACACGAAAGACCATCACCTTGCCGTAACCCTCTGCGCGTTTCGAAGGGACTCGACAATGCCCCTGAAACTCGAACTACGCACATCACCCGATCCATCGTCGCCTTGATCAACCGTATCAGTTTATCCGGAAATTCGTTTTCGTGCATTTGCTGCCATAGCTGGTCCCGATCGATTGTGTCATATGCGGCTTTGAAGTCGATGAATAGATGATGTGTGGGCACGTTGTATTCGCGGCGTTTCTGCAATACCTGACGTACGGCGAACACCTGGTCTGTGGTAGAGCGTTCACCCATAAATCCCGCCTGGTACTGCCCCACAAACTCTCTTGCAATTGGTGTTAGTCGACAACATAAAATTTGGGAGAGTGCCTTATTGAACCACCCCACCCATTTTTGGCCCTTTGGAGTTTGATGAAATACAAACAATAATACCCGAGTAGACGAAAATAGCTCAATTACAGCAAATATTGATTAGATAGCAAAATGTGACATGGACATGAGACGACAGTATCAATATTTTGCACTAAAATATCATGAGAAGATCAAGTTAATATATTTATAAGAAGTGATCAATATAATGTGCCATTAGTTTGTTCTTATCCATAGCATATCTTGATGTTTAAATGATATTTCGGGGCCAATTTTTAATATTGTTGCCTGTTATTTTATCTCTTATATCAATCAAGTCCATATCATGTTTTGTTATTCTGTTCATGGCTTCTGACCGGGTATAAGCATAATCAAATCGTTTGTCAGGTATGACCAGTGCTACTGCCAGGTGACTCGCTAAATAGATGGTAATAATATAATCATCATCATCAATAGCATTTTCGACCAAATGACATATTCGGCCAAACAATTCTTTTGGCAATATGACTTGTTCGGCCAAACGACACTTTCGGCCGAATGACACGTTCGGCCTAATGATCCTTTATGAAAAACGACAATTTTCGGTCTAATAATCGTTTCGGTCAAATAGAATTCGGTAAGATGACCTTCAGTCTAACGTGTTTCAGCCAAGTGGAGTTCGACCAAGTGCATCACGAATGAGATTCGACCAAACAAATCTTCCCGGTCAATTGCGTTTTACCATGGGAAAACTGTCAAAACGTACGCCAACGTATCTATTCTGCTCAGCTCTTAACTCAGAAGCACTCAATACAAATAAATTCATATACATTGTTCAAGAACTTTTTTAATTTTTTATTACATCCAGAAACTGTTTCTGCATTGTTTTTTCATTAAATTCTATCAATAATTCCATTTTCCTGCGATCATGACTAACATAAAAATATGCCAATATGTAATCATGGAGCATGTACATTGTACTTCTTCTTCTTCTTCTTCTTCTTATTGGCATTACATCCCCACACTGGGACAGAGCCGCCTCGCAGCTTAGTGTTCATTAAGCACTTCCACAGTTATTAACTGCGAGGTTTCTAAGCCAAGTTACCATTATTGCATTCGTATATCATGAGGTTAACACGATTATACTTTTATGCCCAGGGAAGTCGAGACAATTTCCAATCCGAAAATTGCCTTGACCGGGAATCGAACCCAGTCACCCTCAGCATGGTTTTGCTTTGTAGCCGCGCGTCTTACCGCACGGCTAAGAAGGGCCAACTATGTACATTGTACAGTCAATGATTTGTGTTCGAATGAATGCGTCTGTCCTGGCATTTCGGGCAAAATCTGGGTCAGTGCAGCCGTGTCGGAACATAAAACGCAGATTGGGGACATTGGCCACACCGTATAGCACTCAAGAATGTCCAGCATAGGCGGTAACAAAACCTAAAGGCGATTTAACGCTAAAAATTCGTATCGGGTACCGTTGAAAATTTGCCAGCCGGAATATAAGCACGTTTCTGGCGTTGTGCTTAGATTCGGTTGATCTTTATTGGCCGTTTGTCTCGCGTGGTTTAGGTCCACAAAGCGTACCTACGGTTTATTAATGCTTGCAGTGGCAAGAGCATGGCTTGTTGTCACTCATTAAACCCAAAAGTGAAATGCAAATTGCTCTACGAGGTGTTATTTTTTGCTTATGTAATTTCAGTTTTAGCGATGAGACGTGGTATTGGCGTTTGAATAAAGTCGGCGTGTTTGTCATCATCTTTGTTTCTATCAACCGTGGAGCGAGTGGTATTTCCGACGAATTTGGGAATTCATACACGCAATAAGGCGTGGGTTAGTCATAAGTTCGATGCAAAACAAAGTGAGAATTTAGGGACACAAGCAAAAAAATAATAATAAGAGAAGAAAAGTATCGTTCGAAAAAATGAGCTGAAGTATTTACAATGTTTTTGTTCTAAATACAAACTGTTCGAAATTCGTAAACCGAAACTTGCGAAACTTGAGATATATGTGGCAGAAATAGCGTTTAGCCCAGTTTGGACTGAATCAGTTTGAAAAAAAAAATGATTATTTCATTCAAAATAAAGAACAAAGATAACGCGGCATTGGACTTTGTAAGAGCCTTCAGTTTGAGAAATTGATAGAACACGCGAAAGCATAAATTTGTTTGGGAAACTGCTGAGCACGCGAAAGCACGAAATGGTTGCTATACTTCTTCCCTATGTCTAATAAAGGTGATTCTTACTTAACTTCAGCCGCCACACATGACACCGGTACCCAACTACTCTGGGGCGCAGACACCTTTCGGAGAATCTACGCAACCCCGTGAGGCCATGTCAGATCAACCGGGCGGTACATTACTCTAGCAGCAGTCAGGGAGCAAACATTATCTTCTAATAACATGTGCACGATCTCGATCTCCGACCAGGACAAAATCTGGGTCAGATGGGTTAATTAACCACGTTAAAAAAATGTTGCTTGCTACTCGCGCAACAATCTTACTAACTAGAGGAACCACGCGACATAACGTGTGCAGTATGATCGGTAGGCCCGTGTGATCGCAAATGTAGTGCAATTTAGCGCCATGCTTACGTCGTCGTTAAATGAGAGAAAACTTTATCTATTTCATTTGCTTTCTGGTGAGGCGGTCAACCGGCAGACTATCAATTTTCATTCAATATATCACGGAGAATGTCTGGCGGGAGAGACGAAGGATGCCCTCTGCCAACTAGGAAATTACAACGATTTGTGCAATAGGAACAGTATTAACGGCTACCGAAACATCTCATTAGTGCCTCCCGGCAGGTACCGTCATTCAAGCCACCATCCCCCAACCCTACACGAGAAGAAGGCTAATGATCTGTACTTTTTTGCATCACTTTATTGGACAGAGGCTCGTCCACTCGTGCTCTGAATAAACTATTAGATATAAGTATACGGGCTCGGAGCAGAAAAGGCAAAGTCTAACATGACGACAACGACGGCTCATTAAAATATCCTATGCATTTGGACTTTGGAGATAGCGAGTGTAGAGCGAGTGAAATTCCTTATCTGGAAAGCCAAGATGATAACTGTGATTTACGATTGCCCTGGCCAGGCTGCTCCAGTCAGTGCTTCTATGTGTTTGCGATGCCACGCAATGAGTGCCCCGGGAGTATGCAATTAAAGAGCGAACAACTTCATTGGGTTAATTAATTTTCACTTCGGTAATGATTGTCGGCTTAAGATTAATGGCACTGAAATAAATGTAATGCGTGTGTGTTACAGTGTGATTGTGACATTAAGCCTTCAGTGTAATAACAAAAATTGCAGAATAATTGATTATGGCGAATAGCTAACTATTTCGTCTTAAATGTAATCAATGCACTGGTATCCGGTAGAAATTACAAAACACGCATTCTTCCACAGTTGCTGATACTATTGGAAAATAAAGTAATTGGTGAGTAACCCTTAAAAGACTGGGACGATACTTTGACCATACTTTTGGTCATAACTTTCGACACTGTGGGCCGATTTCGGAAATAATAAAGTTTTACAAAGGGGAATAGCAGCACTTTTAAGGTGATTATAGATTAAAGCCAATAATCGGCCATTTTGTAAACCATGTGCTTTTCCAATTTTTTTTCAAGAGCACTAGATGAAAGAACCATAACGCGTATGGGGCTGAAATAATGGAAGCACGTTTGCTTATTTGAGTTTCGGCACTGTACGAAAACTAGTACGCCAGATTTGGGCATTTGGAAATATATGTAGATAAACGTGTGGTGAATTTGAAATTCACCACGGGCTTCATTGTATAATCACCTTAAATGCAGTTGCGAAATTCTGGTTCAGAGATTCCAGTGCGGAGAACTAATCGGAAATGTTGGGTACACCTCACATATTTCCTTAGAATTTTATAATTTGGTCCTCCGGAACCAGATAGTGGCGTACCGGAACCTGTACCATTGTGACCACATGTGTCCAAAACGGTCTAATTATACTTTCGTTCGCCATATCTCTTGGTTGCAGTTTAATTTGATGTGTCACATGGCATGGTTCTGAGAAATATTAATTTGGTCCTCCAGAACCGGATAGTGGCGTACCAGAACCTGTGCCGGAGTGGCCACATGTGTCTACAACTGTCCGATTACACTTTCGTTGGCCATATATCGTCACGGCAGTGTTATTTGATGTGTCGCATGGTATGGTTCTCATTATTATTATTATAGAGTTTCCGCACTTCCTCAGCAAGCGTGCTGGGAATTTTTACCTACCCCGGGCAATCTGAATGCCAAAGGGGATTAGGCTCTGTGGATCTCATTCGCCGGTTGACTTAAAATCCTATAATAAACGTTTGCACCGGATGTATTAGTTATGGTGGTTCAGGAATCTTTATACGATGCTGCAAGTTGCAAGAACCACTGTCTTTTGGATGATGTGGAGGTTATGAGATAGTTCCAGCTCTCCTAAGGATCTCAGAAGAGATTTCGGGACGATTCCGGCTGCTGAGATAACAACCGGAATTATACGCACGTCCTCCAGGTGCTACATCTGCTTCAACTCCTCCGCCAAGTCATGGTACTTCGTTATCTCGTTGGAGAATGTTGTTTGCACGGTTAGATGACTTTACCCATTAATGGGTAAAGTCATCTAACCGTGTGGACATTATGGTCTAGCGCTACAGCAATGTCAATGAGGGTTGCCCGCTTCATCCTTTTGTCGTAGACTACAATATCGGACCGATTGGCACGAATGAGGACATCCGTTATGATCTCGCAATCCCAGTACAGCTTCACGAAACTATTTTCCAGAACCGGGACAGGCACATATTTGTAGTAGGCGACAAACTGGTTAACCAAGTTGTGCTTTAAAGCAAGCTGTTGGTGCACAATCTTGGCTACTTCGTTATGGCGACCGAGATAGGCTGAATCAGCTAAGGCTGAACACCCGGACACGATATGTTCGATCGTCTCTCCTACTGAATTGCACTTCCTGCAGCGGTCCTCCACGTTTTCGTGCAATATATAGTGCCGATAGTTCTTCGTCGCAGTTACCCGGTCCTGGATGGCTACCATAAATCCTTCTGTATCTGAGAAGAGTTCACCCCGCACCAGCCACGTATTCGACGCCGCTTTGTCGATATATTCCAGCTCCAGTTGATGGGGGTGCGTCCTATGCAACTCCTTCTGCTTCCACGATGCGATCATCTCGTCGACAGATTTGATGTCGCAATTCAGCTGATAGTCCTCCTGCGCCAGATGCAGGGCACTGAATCCGTGGTCAGCTTCACACACAGCGCGATAGATTTCGTGGCGGTTCTGGCTTTCCACGAAGTATCTTCGCAACTGCTGGATCTGGGAAACACAATAGTGTTTGTATATCGGTGACGCCTCTTCCTCCTACTGTACGTGGCAGGGTAACTCTCTCAATGGACGATTTTGGATGGCGCATGCGATGCTTAGTGAACACCACTCGTACTGCTCGTTCTAACGCCTCCAAGTCAGTCTTGGTCCACTTCACCACCCCGAAACTGTATGTCAACAAGGGCACAGAAAACGTGTTTATCGCCTTCACCTTGTTGCCGGCCGACAAGAGGCTCTTCAAAATACCGTTGACACGATGCAAGAACTTTTCCTGCAGCTCTTTCTTGATCGCCGTATGGCGAATTCCTTTCAGTTGCAGGAAACCTAGGAACTTGTACGTTTCGCCTTCAACCATGTTTCGAATCTCCTCCTGTTCGTTGACGCGGAAACTGTCGGCATCCACCAGGTAACCCCGGTGTAAATGTATGGTTCGACATTTATCGATACCAAACTCCATCCGGATGTCGTTGCTGAATACCGTTACAAGCCGCAGAAATTGGTTCAGCTTCTCCACAGATTCCGCAAACAGCTTCAAGTCGTCCATAAAGAAGGTGAGGGTAATGTTTGTACTCCTTTCCCCACTCTTCAAATGATAGCCATAGTTGTGTTGGTTGAGTGCTCTGCTAAGAGGGTTCAAGGCAAGGCAAAACGATAGAGGACTAAAGGTATCGCCTTGGAATATGCCACTCCTGATGCTGTGAGTCCTGGACCTTAACACCGTTTCTTCATCGGTAATGTGTAGGGGTGTGCTCCACATCCCCATAGTGTGCTGCATTAGCCTGACGACGTTACCGTCTATCTTATACAACTGCAGTACCTTAAGAAGGCACGAGTGAGGTACTGAGTCGTATGGCTTTTTATAGTCGATATACGCCATGCTCAGGTTTCTTTGCGTGTAGGTGGCTTGCTCCACAACGACTGTATCAATGATGACCTGATCCTTGCAGCCTCGTGTGTTGCGTCGACAACCTTTTTGTTCCTCGGTCATCAGGTTGTTGACGTCGTAATGGTTCTGCAGGGTCCTCGCTATTACCGATGACAGCACAGCAGTACAGACTCGGAAGACACGTTCTTGGTCTGTACTTGGCTGGGTTCAAAGTGTTCCGATCCTTCGGCAGAAGATAAGTGACACCCCTAGTGTTGAATACCGGTAGCCGCCCGGGATTATCTAGTACAGAGTTGAAGAATTCCGCCATCCGCCCGTGGACCGTTGTGAGTTTTTTTTTCTACCAGAAATTATGCACCATATCGGGTCCTGGTGCAGACCAATTCCTGGTATACCGGGTAGCCGAATGTCTTGGGCGGTCACGTTGATAGCGGTCATGTCTCCAATTCCGCCACAATATCGCTCTTCTTCATCGCCGTTGTGTATGACGGGGTTCTCCCATAGATTGGACCAAAACTGCGTGACTTCTCCAATATCCGGAAGGCCCGGACCAAAATCTGCTTGATTTGGTTCGGCTTTGGTTGATATTGAGCATTCGATTCTGCTCCTTCCTCTTCGAACATTCTCCATAACGTCGCAGTCGTTAAGCAAGAGCACTCAACTGCTGTACATGTATGTCTAGGATCTCATTTATGTTCGTCTCGGTGAGATCACGGTGCTCTGTGGGTTTTACAATTTCAGCAACATTCCTAACTAGCCTCGTTGATCGATTACCCTGCTTGTAGTGTGTTAATCGATCAACGTTTGACCGCAATGTGGCGATGCGGGTATCCAGACGTCGCATCCACACGGGTTTTTGTACTTTGGGGCGTGCGCGTCCATCACTCTCATCTTGTGAACGCGTTCGCAATCCCAACGTACTTGCAACAGCCACTGCAGCCGAATACACGATAAGTTGCAGCTCCTCAAGGTTCTCCACGGTTTCCGGACATATCCGTCTCCATCCTGGTGCAAACGTAGTAGCAACGGATCACGTACTGATTCATCTCCCTTGTCCACATGATCCGCTGCCGTCGGCGGCCTGCTAACGTGAGTGATTGACGTCGATCAACCACAGCAACATCAGCAGGTGCAGCATTGCCTTGGTGATTTCTTCTGCTGCCGTTTCTGTTTTGCCTTGTCGGCACGGGCTGAGCCCGATGACTAGAGGGTCGCTGTTGCACCTCTCCTTCCTCTAGCCACTGGCCACTCGCTCTATCACCCGTCCCAGGACCAGCTCCAGTAAGGGCTCCCTCCCCGGGGAATCGTATGGGTGGTATTCTTCTTGAGCGTAACTCCGATCTCTGGGTATGCTTTCATTCCCGGAAGCTACGGGTTCTGTAAAGTTATTTAATTCTTCACAGTGCTAAATAGCTAGGTTCAAGCGTCAGTGCTCGCCCGAGAGTAGTTTTTCATTGGCACTTAGGAATTGGGCCTTCAGCTCCACCTGCTCGAAATGGTGGTTTTTCATGGACGCTCAGGGTATTTCACATGAACTCCCACCTTATTATTACTATTATTATTATTATTTTATTTGTGACACTTAACAGTTTGATATGTCGTTTGTTTGATTTGTCGCAGCTGTGTTCTACTTTGGTACCATTCTTGTTCCTAAGCTTCCCAAATCTGGCTTTTTATGAATCGTACTGCATCTTGGGTTGGTATTGGGATGTCCTGTTGCGTAAGGTTACCTCCAATTCTGGCTAGCTCAGATGGTAACTGAGTTTGACCACTCCCGCGCTGATTTTGTTGTTGTACTTGGAGCCATCAGTAAATATTTGGTCGTGAGTACTGTATCGGCTCGTGATAAGCTCTTTGTACTTTGGCAGCACTATGCTTTTGTTCGTGCCAGCTTTGATACTGCTCCTGAGAGAACTGTCGATTTTGGGGGATGCAGTGCACCATGGTCTATCCGTGGATCTGAGTGTTCTACACACGTTTGGAAGAGCACATGCAGTTGTTTCCAGAAGGAGTGATTTCGCTCTTTTTATTATGGGATACAAAGCTACGTTTTCTCCTTTTCCAGTAATCGAACGGCTATTTGACATAGGCGTTGGATTACGGCAAGTCTGAAGGGAGGACTTCCAGCTTCGGCTATAACGGATGGTAGAGGGCTGTATGGAAATGCACCAGAGGCTTGTCGATGTACCCCGCTGTATATAGGCCCCAAAACTCTCTCCATTGCTTCAGCTCGGCGTTGTTGCTTGTTAACCCTTGGCCGAAGAAGATCCTTGATATAATTAAGGAGAAACCTATTTTCATCAAAGTGGTTCTACTCCTCCTTTTCAAGCGATGTCCGAGAATTCGCATGATGTGAGTTTTTTTTTCTGACAGCTTTGTTTGATGAGCGCGAAGTGCTTTAAAAAGTTAAGCTTAGAGCCAAGAAGGATTCCAAGCACTTTCATAACCATAATGTGTTGGATGAATAGTGTGTTGAATAACTCCTTGCCACAATACCTTTTTATAATTATGAAAGAAATCTTAATTTATTGTTAATTGTCGACTGGAATTAAAGTTGCTTATGGATGTGGCTTTCTCAGTCTGAGGATAATCAAAACGGCTAGATTTTGAAATTGCCCGACGTTTCGGCCGAATGTATTTGGCCTTTTTCAAGGTTGACATATAATTTCCCTTGAAAAAGGCCAAATACATTCGGCCGGCAGTTTTGGCCACTTCATTATATGGGGCTGTTCTATTGTGCCCAGGTGGGATAACTTCTAGAATAGGTTGAATAGCAACAATGAACAACGTCACAGAGAGGATGGAACCTTGAGGCACTACATTCTCAGTGAAGAAAGAGAACCATTGGCAGCTACTTGAAAGTACCTTTCAGAGAGAAAGCTGGAGCTGATTGTAGACGCATGGGTTTTGGAGCGTGGGTTCGATAAGAAGAAAACTTTTCGTGATCGAAAAATTCTCCACCGGTCCACTGGGTGTTATGTGTCCTGTCCGTTGTCAAGGTGTTAAGTTTACAGTCTGTACGACCTCTGGTCTTCTTTTATTTGATTCGCTCTGTGCGGTTCATTGCACTGTGGTTATTCGCTAAGTTACTGCGCTATACACTTTTCCTTGCTATTTCATTTCGCATTTGAAAAGTTTTTTTTTCAACTCATCTGAGTTGCGACTTATCCTTTTTCTTCTGTCAGGCAAGCAATTCGGACTTAAGTACTCTCGAAATGGTCCCTTTTCAACAAGATTGCTTTATTAGGTTCCTCTTAGCGTTGCAACGATGAATAATTTTCGAAAACATTCTTATCGAATTCCTTTCACATGTCAACAACCTTAGCGGATAATTGAAGCTTCTTTCAATGCCATCGCTAATTACTGAGCCTAAAAGCTCCAACCAGCTGCCAACCGGTTCAATTTCGTAATCATTGCCAGTTGCCAATAAAATCCCTTCAGGGGAAAGTGGTCTTAAATGTACTAACGGAAAAGTATGCCCTATTGAAGATTTTTGTAAAGCTTTATTATTTTTTTTTAAGCAATTATTAAATTTAGCACTAGTAGCCTTTCACTGCCGTAATATGTCAAAGTGGCTTTACGTTCCGCCAATTACAACCAAAAAAAAAAATCCTTTTTCTGTAGGAGAGTTCGATGATTACTACTTGTTGAAACCATTATTTGAAATGTCTTACCGTGCGGTAAAAAACGTGGCTGCAAAGCAAGACCATGCTGAAGGTGGCTAAAATCGATTTTCTTTTTGGTTTATGAAATTTTGGAATAGGAAATTTCCCCAACTTCCCTGGGCATAAAAATATCATCGTGTTAGCTACATGATATACGAATGCAAAAAATGGTAAGTTGGCTTAGAAACTTCGTAATATTTTAATAACTGTATAAGTGCTGAAAGAACACTGCGAGGCGGCAATGTCCCAGTGGGGGATGTAATGACAATTAGAAGAAAGAAGAAAAATGCAAGTGTGATATGCATCCGTTTGAAGCAAATTTATTTTCAATCGGGAATAAAGCACTATAATTATTGATAATGTGATATCATTCTATCGTTTTCAACTTCTCCTGTATAGGACGATATTAGAAATACATTAATCGCACGTATAAATCTATCACCCCCTATAAGAGTGCCAGGACCCTGAGGAATGGTATACTGCCGTTATGAAGTAGAGTGATCCACTTTTAGCGCGCAATTCTTGTTTACGATGGCCCTGAGGATACGGTTTTGTTGCTCTGGATGCTGTCATGCCGGTATGCACTGGCCTCACAGCTTTTCACCCAGCCGACGAACACCATTGATCATTGGGAGGTAATTTAATCGCTATTAATTACCGTTATCGGTGCTTACTTATACTTTTTCGGTTCGATTTTGACTGAATTTTTGGTAATAAATGTGGTTCACGTTTTAAATTGTAACACTTTCAGAAGATGGATGACATGCAATCACCTACTAAAAATCAACTTTCGATTATGGATGATGTAGTCAACTTTCATGTGATGAGCAAGGTTAACTACCTTGCTTCATTATTGAACGGTAATAGCCTTTCGTTACAATTTCAGTTCCAACCAAATACAACATTTATTTCGAAAGTATCCAGAACAGGTGATTTCAATTGGGAACACTGGTTTACCTTTCTCAAACATCACTGCACTTTTAGGTAACTCGAAGGGCATTTAATATTGATATTTTTACGACGAATGATAAAGCCAGTTTATGCAAACATATTTACATATTTGCATACATAATTATGCAACTATTGGGCATAGGAAAGCTTTCAATTAATAACCGTGGAAATGCTTATAGAACACCAAGTTGAAAAGCAGACTAAGTTGGAAAGTAGAGCCATTGAAGGAGATGACAAAGCCGTGAAAGACGGCAATGCTTTCTTTGGATGAACGGACCTGGCCGATATAAGGGGAAGTGAGGAGATAATGCTTTCTTTAAATTGATAAATTTAATGCAAAGGGGCAAGATAATGCGTTCTTTGAAAGATGTCATCTGCCCGGTATAATGCAAATCGAGAAGATAAAATCTTTAAATGATCGCATTTGCCCGGTACAAAGCAATAATGGGTTATTTAAAAAAACGACTGTCCGTTATAATGCAATGAGAGGAGATAATCAATTATATGCTTCAAAACTGCCGCTATTCTACACATTCATATGGGAAAATGCCAGTTTGCTTCAGAGAACACATATGGGGGAGGAAAGGGTCTGTCATTTTCTTACTCTTCATATAAACAAAACAAAAAAAAAACAAAAAACAAAAACAATGTGGAGAACTTATAATCAAACGTCACTTTACTTGCGGAATAATGCATCGGTGCATTATTTCGCAAGGGTAGACGTAAGTCTGTATTTTATTTACTGCAATACGCCTGCTATTGCTAAATTATTTGATTTCCTTGTTAGCTCCGTACTATTCAAGGAACATCAGCAGCAGAATCATTCCTTGACCGCTACTTGTCCTATCTATTTGCACAGTACACTCAGGCAAATGAACATACGAAATACATAAGGCAAAAATTATGGATCTACAAGATTGTGGAAAATGGTTGAAACATAAGTCTCTCATGCTTTCCATCTTCAGCTTCTTTGATTTAATTAGCGGACGTATGTTGTTTGTTCATTGCATGGATTGAATTTCATTAGACACCTTTTGAAATTTGTTCAAAGCTGATTTGAAGGAAATCATAAGGCATTTTATGAAAAACATCATACTCATTTTGGTTACCTTAATCGGAAGGAAGGCGCTTCTGTCAAGAGAATCATGCCCTCATTTATTACAAAGTTTTCAAGTCGTGCGGTTGAATTGAATATCGAAGGGGTGTGAAAAAACCCAGATTAATCCACCTACAGTGAGATTTTGACCCTTCCTTAGTTATAAGGAAATTTTTTCCAGACTCCAGTATTTAAAACGAGATAAAACTACTCAGCTTTCCACGGTGATTTACCGTGAAAGTGACAAAATAATTGCCTACTCAAAGGCGGATGTCATGGGTTAAGTGATAACTCAACGAATGATAACGTACTGTACTTCATGCTGCCTATCTATAAGGCGCTCGTCGGATTGAATAACTATTGTGACATGGTTAGTAACTATCGTAACGTTGGTTGCATATATTGTACTCGTAATTTCCAGAGACCTCGATATTAATTAATCCAGAACTAACTAAATCAGTAATTGATCTGAGCGAAACTCAATAGCGTTCAATAATAACATATATTTCGCCTTATGGATGCCTAATTTGGTAAAACTAAACTTGTTCAATACCTTAAAAATGAGCGAGATTTGTATGGTAGTAAATTTCAGAATTTGCACACATACGCACACATACATGCATACAAGTGAACTATTAGTGTCTCAAAATATGCTCACATTTGCTATCTAGCTTCCACTGAAGAAATTTTTGAAATTCCTTTCAATTTTTACATTTTTTGCTTTTTGGAAAAGATTTTTTTGTACATGCTTCTATATGTTCCTCAATTAAAATCATTTGTTTCTTTGCAACAAATCAGAGAAAAAAGGCATAATTCGATATCATATCATTTGTTATAATTATATTTTTAATGTCAAAGTGATTTTTTTTAAATACCATACATTTTATTCAATAATTCACGAGATTTCTTGATATATTAATACGTAACACACCTGCGTAACGCATACAAAGTGAAATTATAGACACTTCCGAAGGAAGGGCCAAAAAGATTAAGTTGAAGTATTTTCAAGTGTCGACGGTGAATAATATAGTGACCCATAATAATTGACCCAATATGACCCAATATGTGAAAAAGGACGGATTCGAATAAATCAAGTAACTTTTTCTAGATTCAAAGATATTTTGAAACGCGTTCTACATCGCTCATTTTTCATACCCCCTCGATGTTCTCAATACAACCGAAACGCGAATATGAAATCACATGTCATATATGTATGCATAACTATGAATGAACAAAAGATTTTGATTACCATCACGCAAGTTTATAACTCAAGAAAATTTTCAATATACAAGAATGAGGAATTCATAATGCAGCATTTTGAATCGATTATTATATCGCAAAAAGCAATAATGAATTAATAAATCTGCATTATGAATTAATTAAGATGCTTCTTAAAAAATTACGAAATTCATAAGGCGTGGTTATGACCTCCAAATACTACTTCTGCAATTCATAAGGGAGGGCTATGGATTAATTTATGTCTAGCGTACAGCGTTTATAATGCTTCATTGTAATTTCATAAATGTGCCTTAAAAAAATGTTATGTTTTGCCTTTCTCGTATACTAAGTATACGGTAAAGGCTATATGATCACTCCAAAAACAAACTTTTTATAGGAGACTCGGAGACCCATAGTGTTATATACCGATCGACTCAGTTCGACGAATTGAGGTGATGTCTGTGTGTATGTGTGTGTGTGTGTGTGTGTGTGTGTGTGTGTGTGTGTGTGTGTGTATGTGTGTTCGTCTGTGCGCACCCACGTACCAAAATGTAGCAAAAGTGTCACTCATTTTTCGGGCACTTATCCTCAACCGATTTCCTCGCAACAAGTTGCATTCGACGCAGAATTGTGTCTCATTGTTTCCTATTGAAAATTGACCAGATCGGACTATGGGATCGGAAGTTATGGCCAAAATACTTTTTTTACGGAATAATCGCGTAAAAAAGTGTCACTCATTTTTCGGGCACTTATCCTCAACCGATTTCCTCGCAACAAGTTACATTCGACGCAGAATTCTGTCCCATTGTTTCCTATTAAAAATTGTCCAGATCGGACTATGGGATCGGAAGTTATGGCCAAAACATTTTTTTACGGAATAATCGCGTAAAAAGTGTCACTCATTTTCGGGCACTTATCCATTCGCAACAAATTGCATTCGACGCAGAATTGTGTCCCATTGTTTCCTATTGAAAATTGACCAGATCGGACTATGGGTTCGGAAGTTATGGCCAAAATACTTTTTTTATGGAATAATCGCGTAAAAAAGTGTCACTCATTTTTCGGGCACTTATCAACAACAAGTTGCATTCGACGCAGAATTGTGTCCCATTGTTTCCTATTGAAAATTGGCCAGATCGGACTATGGGATCGAAAGTTATGGCCAAAATACTTTTTTTACGGAATAATCGCGTAAAAAAGTGTCACTCATTTTTCGAGCACTTATCCTCAACCGATTTCCTCGCTACAAGTTGCATTCGACGCAGAATTGTGTCCCATTATTTCCTATTGAAAATTGGCCAGATCGGACTATGGGATCGGAAATTATGGCCAAAATACTTTTTGCCTTTCTCGTATACTAAGTATACGGTAAAGGCTCCAAAAACAAACTTTTTATAGAAGCCCCGGAGACCCATAGTGTTATATACCAATCGACTCAGCTCGACGAATTGAGGTGTTGTCTGTCTGTGTGTGTGTGTGTGTGTGTGTGTGTGTGTGTGTGTGTGTGTGTGTGTGTGTGTGTGTGTGTGTGTGTGTGTGTGTGTGTGTGTGTGTGTGTGTGTGTGTGTGTGTGTGTGTGTGTGTGTGTGTGTGCGTCTGTGCGCACCCACCCAAAACAAATGTCACTCATTTTTCAGGTACTTATCCTTAACCGATTGACTCGCAACAAGTTGCATTCGACGTAGGACATTCTGCCATTGTTTTCTATTGAAAATTGGTCAGATCGGACTATGGGCTCAGAAGTTATGGCCAAAATACCACTTTTTTCACAGAAAAAAATGTCACTCATTTTTCATGCACTTATCCTTAACCGATTTACTCGCAACAAGTTGCATTCGACGCAGAATACTCTGCCATTGTTTCCTATTGAAAATTGGTCAGATCGGACTATGGGCTCGGAAGTTATGGCCAAAATACCACTTTTTTATAGAAAAATTGAGTAAAAAAATGTCACTCATTTTTCAGGCACGGACTATGGGCTCAAGAGTAATGGCCAAAATACTATTTTTATAATGCACGAGAAAGGCACCATCACCGCTAGGTGGATTAATCAGGGTTTTTTTATTGACCATGAAAATTTATTTCATAATGCGTCCTTTTGAATTTTAAATCCAAAACTTATTGCAAATTTTCAAAAGGCAGAATAATGATATTCGATAGCCAATTTGCCTGAGTGTACTTTAGAAGTCCATACCACCCTTCAGGAAAGAAAAGCAGCCTGGAGAGTGATAACAATTTTTCGCTCACTTCGATTGCCGCTAAACGTTGGTTTGCTCTTTTTTTTTTTATATTCGAGTCTTTTCGTGGCATCATAAATGCAAATTGTAGTAGCTAATGTGGAACAAACAACAGATAGCGTGGTGGTGTGGCTAGAGTGAGCGCATCCCCACAGCTATTATTGTTACTATTCTGGGTTCGAATCCCGACGCGGCCATACAATTTTGTAACTGTTCTGCGCAAGATGAATACAGTAGTAGGTGCTCCAATCTGCCAAGTTTGTGGAAGAGAAGACGGCGGGGGTGAAAAATTCATTTTCAGTGCAAAACTAAAACAAACCGGCTGGCTCTCCCATACTAAAATCCAAGATGGCTGAATCGTGAATTTGGCAGATTGGAGCACCTAGTGGTGTATTCATCTTGGTTCTGCGATAATTCTCGCGAAAAGTGAGTGAGAGGTAAAAGTACACGGAAGAAAAAAAGTACCCAAAATTGAGTATTTTAAACTTACTTTTGAGTTATTTTTTCTTTTCTCTTTCATCCACTCTTTCTTTTGTTGTCAAAAACAAAAGAGCCAAACAATCCAACGACGCCAGTTCAATACGGGAAGCCAATTTTGAGTTTTATTACCTGAGGTCGAAATTGAGTGAATTTAACTTAAATTTGGGTCAATAAATTTTCCGTTGGGTACTTTTTTAACATGGGAGTAAAGGCAAACTACTTCGACCCTGCTTACTCAATGTTGGCTTCCCGTACGGATGTTCGAGGTTGGGTGAATTAAACTCACTATTGGGTAGTTTATTTCTTCCGTGTAATGAAACGAAAAAGGATTTTCATCTAATAGGCAAAATTTTCGTTTATCTTCCAATGCTAATTATAGAGAAAAGATTGATGGGTGAAAGATGATCCTCAACATAAACAACGAAACAAGATTTTCCCTTGGCCCAAAAACGCTTGCGTTGGTCTCATTGAAATGAAAAGTCGAAACCCTGGCCACATCCGAACGTAGCCATGTTCCAGTAAACACTATGATATCAGTGCTCAGTTTTAGGAAGAGTTCATTGGTTTTCGTGTGTATTCCCCGAACATGTTGGTAGTAAACTGTGAGGAAGTGCGGGTCAGGGTTGCCACATATACAGATTTTTCTGTATTTTACAGATTTTTGAGGTAAGGCTGTGACCAAGAATCTGTATTTACAGATATACAGATTTTTGGAAAATTTACAGATTTTACAGATTTCTTGAGCATTTTGATACTGAAATTTTTGTAAATTACTTTTATGATCTTATTAAACTCCATTCTGAGATTAACTAAATCTCAATTTAAAATACAGAACATGTGGTCTCTGGTACGTTCTTCTTCTTCTTATTGGCATTACATCCCCACACTGGGACAGAGCCGCCTCGCAACTTAGTGTTCATTAAGCACTTCCACAGTTATTAACTGCGAGGTTTCTAAGCCAAGTTACCATTTTTGCATTTGTATATCATGAGGCTAACACGATGATACTTTTATGCCCAGGGAAGTCGAGATAATTTTCAAGCCGAAAATTGCCTAGACTGGCACCGGAAATCGAACCCAGCCACCCTCAGCATGGTCTTGCTTTATAGCCGCGCGTCTGCCTGGTACGTTTTGTTCATAATTGGCAATTTATGCAGATCAATGATGTTGAAACTCGATCAGATTATGTTCCGGAAAATGTTCAGATTATATTTTAATACATGTGGTCGCAGAAAACGCTTTCATAATAATACTAATTCTCAAGTTTAATTCTTTAACGAATCAGGTCTAACCATCAATGATCATATCTAAAATGCTTTGAAACAGTTTATTAGTGTTCCGTTTCAGTGCGGCTGAATATGAGTTCAATAAAGTTGTTGTGCATATATGGCTATAATGGATACTTGCCATATGTTATTCGTAAATGATCAAATATCATACCTTGAGAAAGCAAACATTGTATTACTTTATTCGGAATCCTTGGAAAAAAATGTGCAAAAAAAAATGCTAAATATTGACATGTCTGACTTGTAGTTCCGCATAGTATCTCCGGACTTTATCTTTACTAAAAATCTTTATTAAAAACGATTTTGAATTGGTTCAGATTGATACAGATTTGCAATACAGATTTTTTGACTTGAGATACAGATATAAAGATTTTCTGGAGAAAAAATACAGATTTAAATGTGGCAACCCTGGTGCGGATCAGTTTCATTTGGGCGTGGATGACAGTTGCTGGTAACAAATGAAACGTTCGTAGTTACTGGTGTTGATCTTCTTGGTTCGCGTTAAAGTTTAACTCTATCATAACTCTGAGTGGAGCCGTGGGTTTCCAAAAAAAACCCTTCGTGTAGTGTCTCGATCTTCAAATTCTTGGAAAGAAATTTCGCTGGGCTACGTAACGTCTATCATTGCTTTCTGCTTCAGGTGCATTGGCATGCCTATTTTGTAATACACAAAACTTAACAGCCGCATATCCGTTCCTCTAGGAACTAGTTACACTACTTTAAGAGCGGTAGAATCTAGTCTTTGTTGCACAAACTCAATAACCAGATCATCAGGAATCTCAGCGTATATTCCCGAGAGGTACAACCAAAATGTGTCATCAGGTACCACGGTTACTCCATTGTGTTGACCAGAGTGGTCTGCTCCGCGACGCAGTTGCGATTGAAGAGATCGTTTGGGGGAAGTTATGGCCGAAACACCATTTGTGCCTTACTCGTATACAAAGTATACAAAAAGGCTATATGTTCGCTCCAAAACCAAACTTTTTTACAGAAGGCTTGGAGACCCACAGTGTTATATACCTATCGACCCAGCTCTACGAACTGAGATGATGTCTGTCTGTGTGTGTATGTGTGTGTGCGCGCACCAAAAGTGCGAAAAGTTTAGCTCACTTTTTGGTACTTATCCTCAACCGATTTACTTGCAACAAGTTCCATTCGACGCGGAATGTCGTATTGTTTCCTATTTAAAATTTGGCAGATCGGACTATGGGCACAAAAAATATGGCCAAAATACTTTGTGTTATAAAAAAGCGCGTAAAAAAGTCCAGCTCACATTTAATGCACTTTTTTTTTAAATTTCTCTCTCATGCCTCACAATTTGTATTGGATCTTGCATCTAAAGGATCCTAAAGTATTATATGTTAATAAAAAAATCCGAATAGGAAATAACTTTTCAAAAAAGGTATTAGCAAATTAGTAATCGCAATCCCATGTCATTTTTTACGTGTAGCGGTTATTCAAAAACCAAGATTATTCCACCTAGCGGTGATGGCGCCTTTCTCGTGCATTTAAAAAATAGTGAGTGAGTGAGAATTGTTCATGTAGAAAAATGTATTTGGGCCATGACTTTGAAACTTATCGTCCGATCCGGCCAATTTTCAATTGGAAACAATGGAATAGAAGTTTGCGTCGAATGCAACTTATTGCGAGAAAATCGGTTGGGGGTGATTCAAATATGACGTCCACTACTTTTTGAGATTTTTAGACCCCCTTCCCCCCTCTGTCACGCTTTTTTGTATACCTAGTACGTGTACTGTCACAAAATCTCACACAACCTCCCCCTAAAACCTGTGACATCATTATTGAACGACCCCTTGAGGATAAGGGCCCGAAAAATGAGTGACACTTTTGCTACATTTTGGTACGTGGGTGCGCACAGACACACACACAGACATCATATCAATTCGTCGAACTGAGTCCATCGGTATATAACACTATGGGTCTCTGGGTCTTCTATAAAAAGATTGTTTACGACCTTTACGTGTACTTAGTATACGAGAAAGGCAAAACGCATTTTGGCCATAGCTTCCGATCCCATAGTCCGATCCGGCCAATTTTCAATAGGAAACAGAGAGATGAATAATATTTACCCAAATGGAATTACTGTTCTCGATTCTATTTTTACAAAAAAAAATGCAGCCATTATTCGATTATTTTAGAAGAAAAACTACCCTGGAAACACTTTACTCTGAGATCTTTATAATTTAACAACACAGCTTGTAGGATCAAGAATATTCAGTAGAAATTTCCAAGAAGACACTCTTTAACGTATCTTTGAACGCTGCTCTGTTCGGACGTATACATACGTGTTTGATAAAAGATGTGTTTGATGTGTTTGTAAAAGATGCTTTATTTTCGGGGAGTTGTCCCATAGGACAATAGGATAGAAGATTGTATACAATAACCAAAAGACAATTTAATTAATCATTCATTTAACAAATGAACAGTGATTAGCACAGGTAAAATGTCAAACCATGATATAAAATTCCAAAAGCAAGAGCATACTTGCAATACAATTTGAGTTATACGGATAATAGTCGAATTTGAAAATTTCTCATCAATTTGTTACCAAATTTGTTATCAATTTATTATTATATTTTTAATCAAGTGTGATTTAAGAACTAGATTCATGTTTAATTTCTAGATCTTTTTTTTCACATTCACATAAAATCTTGATGTTAATAAGTTGATAAGTTAGAAAAATTAGATATGATGAGACATTTTCTTCTCCCCGGAAAGACACACGGCACTTAAGTTTAAACCATTCAATTCTATGATCCAAACCAAGTGACTCTATTATGTTGATGTGCAAGATTACAATCAAAGTGACATCAAAATTGCCTAAATTCTCCTTCAGAAACCATTATTCAGACTTGCTTTGTCAAACAATCGTTCCGCGTCCGATTCGCAGTTTTTTTTTTCTCACAAATCACAACTTGCTCCATATTTACGCACCTTTTAATTATGTGTACTTCAGACGATGGTAAAACGTAAACGAAACTCAGCCACCGTAACGTCCGACCAGAAGTTATTCGGTAGCCAACGGTGCGTATCCGGTCTTTACGAAATGAATTTTGTCGTTACATATAGGGTGATGCGTTGTTTTTAGTTTTGGACTAATTCTTATCTTGCTACAAGCAGTTCATCGATTTAACGTAAAAAAGCATATAATTAGTTAGCCAAAAGAGCATTATGCTGAGTAACACATCACACCTCTCTCATACTATAATAAAAAATCATAAAATTAAAAAAAAAGTTGAGTTGTCATAACTTGAGCGAATGGAATGCTAAAGTAATTAAAAAGAAATCAAAATAAAAAAATATAACTCATTTTGATACAACCTTGAAATCAAAATACTAATTAATTATGATATTGCCGGATATTGCAACAATTAAGGAAAATCTTGCTTCGAGTTCCTTCCATTATGTTAAGTAGATCCTAAGCTTAAAAATGTTCTAAATTGATTTAATTAATAAACACTTAGTACCTAACTATGTCTGATATAAAGACCAAAATTAAATCGTACCCCTAGTTAACAGATAATTGTCCAAGTGGAAGTCGTGATCGCGTTTTCACCTTTTAACTCAACGCAACTTAGTTGGTTTGTCAGTTCGGTGGAAATGCACACGGATTTGATTTAAATTTATTGCTTTGTTTTTCCTTTTCATGGGTAGTCTTAAGACGCGCGAAACGCGAATCAGTTACTCACCCAATGTTGTGTTGTTGTGATTTTGTGATTTATGCGCTATTGTGGAGAAGGCGCCCCCAGCTTGGGAGTCAGACAGCTGGCAGACAGCCCATGCAGCAGCTGCGTGTAGGAATTCCAAATTCGAGACGTGGTGGCGTGCTGCAAAAAAATGAAATAAAAATATAAAACGGTCAGCTGATAAGAGGTGCGAGCAGCGTGGGGGAGATGTCGGTCTTTATGTGCAAACCATGACATAGAGATGGCGATCGAAAGATTTTGAGTGTCGAAACATAAATTCAGGGTTGATTCATGAATGTCAGGCGGTTAGATGTGACAAAACGATTGTTGTGAAACTTTTACTGACTTGGGGATTGTATGATAAACTTTTGATGATTAATGATTCTATTAAGTAGAAAGATTTCAGTAGAAAGTGGGGTAATTTTTCCCCAAGACAAGTTTTGTGAAGATGAGCCATAAAATGTAGAGACTGGTTATACGCCATTGTCTTATTCTTTTTTGTTGACGATATTGTCACCTTGCAGCTTAGTGTTTATCAAGCACTTCCACAGTTATTAACTTACGAGGTTTTCAAACGATGTTATCATTTTCATACCATGAGACAAACACGATGATACTCTTATACCCAGATAATTTGAGAAAGCTGGTTCCGTAATTCATAGAAGGCCCTTTACTCAACCGCGTTTATTTTGTCTTTAAAGAATTAATTATCAAGTCTAAACTTGCCGCCTTCATCTCATCTTGAATAGGCCTGTATTATGGAAAAACAGCTCTATTTATCTGCACGCTAGATATCTTATTCGCACTCTAGCTAAGATATTTTCTTGATATTCTTGGTTCCCAAAGAGTCATAAGTCATGACTCACAGCCGCAATATTGGCGTTTTTCATCAGAAAAATTGCATACGCAATTAGTGTACGGTCTCTAACTAGATCCTGAGCCCAGTGCATAATAAAAATTAACCCGAAAATTATAAGAACCGAGTCAATAGCTATCAGCAATGTCATATTTCATAGTCGAACTTTTCATCAAGAAACGAAATGTTCATAGATTCAATTAACTTTTACGTGGTTATGGCTGAACCAACTAACAAAGAAAACATCATAGGTACTTCACATAGGACAAAATTGTAACGAACTATTTTTCTGCTCTCACCGTTTTTGTTACCGCATTCATTTCGCCTGAAATATAGAGCTTTCTTTGACAAGCATCTCCCGACTACCGCTCTCATTATCATTTATTGCCCTCACATGGCATGGGTATGGTAGCCTAAAGGCATAACAAAAACCCACTTCACAAAAGACTCAATCGCGAAGAAAAAAGAAACAGAAAGCTAAAACTCCCACAATTTATCAACGCGATAATTCCGCGCAGCACATCACATCATAATTCCACCCACTTGTCCCGAGTTTGCCTTTTAGCCGGCTCACATATCGCCATTTGTGGTGCAAATCATCAACGACACGGTTCTACAGTGGCCGGAAACTGGTCAAAATATTATGTTCTTTTATATTTGACATTTGGTACAGTTGCTTGCAATGATATCTATGCGACAATTGAGTGTTTCGGAGTGTTAATGTTACTTTAAGTGCAATATTCGATTTTTTTGCGCAAATAAAGTATGTATATTCAATTCAATGATGTTGAAAAAGTGCTAAAATAATTTAAACTATTTTTTATATCTCAAAAGCAGGTCAATATTGCCAGGCATCTGATTGATAACAATATTGAATTGAAGTTTTTAGCATAATCAATCAAGCTTAATTTGTCCAGCTATTGGAGTCAATTTTGCCACACTGCATTATCTTCGATGAATGGTAGCTAGCAGTACAGTCTTACCGTTACGAGCCGTCTATGATGGCATGAACGAAAAAAGTAAAACGGCAAGCGCTTTTCCGTATTTTTCCAATTTCGATGTCTTGTCGCGCCACAAACCGATTGGATAGCATCCACTGCACTGCACTGGCCGCGAAGTCGCGCTGTAGCGTGTAAAAGAAAAGGGAATGTGATTGCTTCCGTAACAATCTCTGCGACCTGCCGGCCTCCGGCGGGGTGACGACAGCGGCCACGATCAGCTGCTACCACACATGGAGGTTATACCGCGCGATCGCATCGTGTGGTTCATGCCCTAGAGCTCCGTATCGTGCAGCTTCTGCCAAACGGGCAACATTGTGGAACAACGTTGTTTGACGGAGCAGTTACGGCAAATTAGACGGTTGATTTATGTCGTGAAGAAGCATTGTATATCGGATCGGACTGTTTCATCACTGTCCAGTGGCTTCCGTCGGATAAGGTTGTGGTGGTGAACATTAGTGACATATAGTTGATTGTTAGCCGGTGATACTGGAAGAAAACGCTTTTATATAATTGAGTCATTCCATTCACATGAAAACTGATTTTTAACTATGCAAATTGTATTTTCACTTCAAACTGCTACCGATGGTACATGTTTTTTTTCCAGCTTTTCTCACTGAATTTAAGGCAAAGACCTAGGTGACGAATAAAGGAATAAAGGGCGAATAAAAGATCTAGGCGACGAATTTACAATTGGAAACATGGAACTGCAAGTCACTAGGTTTCGCAAATTGTTACAGGATAATCTACGATTAATTAGATCGCGCATCTTCGACGTCGTCACACTGCAGGAAATTTGCTGGACAATACAGAAAGTGTGAAAGCTACCTTCTACCAAAGCTATTTATGGCACAACCAACGAGCTGGGAACCGGCTTCATAGTGCAGAGCAAGAGATGCCAACGCGTGATTGGCGGGCACCAATCAGCGCAAGGAAGTGCAAGCTTAGGATAAAGGACCGTTTCTGCAAATAATTCTTTGGAAAATTTTAAATTGGATTGCCCACTCTTTAAAGGGTAAAGAAGATGAATTATTCAACTTCCTATCAGTTCATAATGTGCACATAGCCATTATAACTGAAACATATTTAAAACCTGGTCTTTTAATTAAAAGAGATCCAAATTATTTTATTTACCGAAATGATCGTCTTGACAGCGCCTGTAGTGGGGTCGCCATTGTCATTAATAGACGTATCAAACATAAATTATATTCTTCGTTTGAAAAAAAAGTTTTCGGAACCTTGGGAGTTTCTGTTGAAACAAATTTTGGACAATTCCCTGTTATTACTGCCTACTTGCCTTTCCAATGCAATGGGCAGCAAAGGAATTTGTTGAGAGCTGATCTTCAAATTCTAACTCGCACAAATCCAAATTTTTCATTATTGGTGACTTCAATGCCAAACACCTTTCATGGAATAAGGCTCAAAGCAATTCCATTATTATTATTTAATCAGACTAAGGCCGAAGTGGCCTGTGCGGTATATAAGAGTCTTCTCCATTCGGCTCGGTCCATGGCTACACGTCGCCAACCACGCAGTCTACGGAGGGTCCGCAAGTCATCTTCCACCTGATCGATCCACCTTGCCCGCTGCGCACCTCGCCTTCTTGTGCCCGTCGGATCGTTGTCGAGAACCATTTTCACCGGGTTACTCATTCCGACATTCCGGCTACGTGCCCGGCCCATCGCAGTCGTCCGATTTTCGCGGTGTGAACGATGGATGGTTCTCCCAACAGCTGATGCAATTCGTGGTTCATTCGCCTCCTCCACGTACCGTCCGCCATCTGCACCCCACCATAGATGGTACGCAGCACTTTCCGTTCGAAAACTCCCAGTGCGCGTTGGTCCTCCACGAGCATCGTCCAGGTCTCGTGTCCGTAGAGGACTACCGGTCTAATTAGCGTTTTGTAGATTGTCAGTTTGGTACGGCGGCGAACTCTATTCGATCGGAGCGTCTTGCGGAGTCCAAAGTACGTACGATTTCCAGCCACTATGCGTCTCCGAATTTCTCTGCTTGTGTCATTTTCGGCAGTCACCAGTGAGCCCAAGTACACAAATTTTTCTACCACCTCGATTTCGTCACCACCGATACAAACTCGCGGTGGGTGGCTCACATTGTCTTCTCTTGAACCTCTTCCTATCATGTACTTCGTCTTCGACGTGTTGATGACTAGTCCGATCCGCTTAGCTTCCCTCTTCAGTCTGATGTAGGCCTCCTCCATCTTCTCAAAGTTACGTGCCATAATATCTATGTCGTCGGCGAAACCAAATATCTGGACGGACTTATTGAAAGTTGTACCACTCGTGTTAATACCTGCTCTTCGTATTACCCCTTCCAAAACGATGTTGAATAGCAAACACGAAAGACCATCACCTTGCCGTAACCCTCTGCGGGTTTCGAAGGGACTCGAGAATGCCCCTGAAACTCGAACTACGCACATCACTCGATCCATCGTCGCTTTGATCAACCGTGTCAGTTTATCCGGAAAACCGTGTTCGTGCATTAGCTGCCATAGCTGGTCCCGATCGATTGTATCATATGCGGCTTTGAAGTCGATGAATAGATGATGTGTGGGCACGTTGTATTCGCGGCATTTCTGCAGTACTTGGCGAATGGCGAACACCTGGTCCGTGGTGGAGCGTTCCCCCATAAAACCCGCCTGGTACTGCCCCACGAACTCCCTTGCAGTTGGTGCTAGTTGACGGCATACAATTTGGGAGAGTACCTTGTAGGCGGCGTTCAGCAATGTGATTGCGCGGTAGTTGCTACAATCCAGCTTATCGCCCTTTTTGTAGATGGGACACACGACACCTTCCATCCACTCCTGCGGCAAAACTTCCTCCTCCCAAATCTTGGTAGTGACCCAGTGCAGCGCTCTAGCCAGTGCCTCACCACCGTGTTTAAATAGCTCTCCTGGTAGTTGGTCAACCCCAGGGGCTTTGTTGTTCTTCAGTCGGCCAATCTCCTCCTGGATTTCCTGGAGATCCGGAGCCGGTAGAATTATGTCCTGTGCGCGTTCTCCCAGGTCCATCACCATACCGCCATCTTCGTCTGCCACATCGCCATTCAGGTGTTCTTCGTAGTGCTGCCGCCACCTTTGGATCACCTCACGCTCGTTCGTAAGAAGGTTTCCGTTTATCTCCTTACACATATCAGGCTGTGGCACGTGGCCCTTACGTGAACGGTTTAACTTCTCATAGAACTTTCGTGTGTTATTAGCGCGGTACAGTTGCTCCGTTTCTTCACGGTCTCGATCTTCCTGCTGGCGCTTTTTCCTCCGGAAAATCGAGTTTTGTCTGTTCCGCGCCTGTTTATATCGTGCCTCGTTCGCCCTCGTGCGGTGTTGCAGCAATCTCGCCCATGCTGCATTCTTCTCTTCCACTAACTGCTCACATTCGCCGTCATACCAGTCGTTTCTCTGATCCGGGGGCACCGTGCCAAGTGCAGCGGTTGCGGTGCTACCAATGGCGGATCGAATATCTCTCCAGCCATCTTCAAGAGACGCTGCGCCTAGCTGCTCTTCCGTTAGAAGTGCCACTTCCAGCTGCTGCGCGTATTCTTGGGCTAGTCTACCATCTTGTAGCCGCCCAATGTTAAGCCGCGGCGTCCGACTTCGACGCGTGTTGTACACCGTCGAGAGTTTTGAGCGCAGGCATACTGCAACGAGGTAGTGGTCGGATTCAATATTCGCACTGCGGTAAGTGCGGACGTTCGTGATGTCGGAGAAGAATTTACCGTCGATTAGAACGTGGTCGATTTGGTTTTCCGTTTCTTGGTTAGGTGATCTCCATGTGGCCTTGTGGATATTTTTGCGGGGAAAGAAGGTGCTTCGGACTACCATTCCGCGGGAGGCTGCGAAGTTTATGCATCGTTGGCCGTTGTCATTCGATACGGTGTGCAGACTATCCGGTCCGATGACCGGTCTATACATTTCCTCCTTCCTACCTGTGCGTTCATGTCACCGATGACGATTTTAACGTCCCGCAGTGGGCATCCATCGTATGTCTGCTCCAGCTGTGCGTAGAACGCTTCTTTCTCGTCGTCGGGTCTCCCTTCGTGTGGGCAGTGCACGTTGATGATGCTATAGTTGAAGAAACGGCCTTTAATCCTCAGCTTGCACATCCTTGCGTTGATTGGCTGTCACCCAATCACGCGTTGGCGCATCTTACCCAGCACTATGAAGCCGGTTCCCAGCTCGTTGGTGGTGCCACAGCTTTGGTAGAAGGTAGCCGCTCGATGCCCGCTTTTCCACACTTTCTGTCCTGTCCAGCAAATCTCCTGCAGCGCCACGACGTCGAAGTTGCGGGGATGTAATTCATCGTAGATCATCCTGTCGCAACCTGCGAAACCTAGCGACTTGCAATTCCATGTTCCAAGCTTCCAATCGTGATCCTGTATTCATCGCCTAGGTCTTTGCCGATTATATCGAGTCGCATTATCTCTTATATTGTTCGTAATGATTGGTTTTCTAGGCGGCTTATTGGGCCAGCGCAAACCTCCTGTCTCGTCGGAGGGCCGTCGTGTCAGGGCTGTTTAGCGTCCCACCTAACACCAGGACTTGGGCTTGTGCGCTTTGAGCGGCACACGGTCGCTTTGGTGGGGCCTACTTGCGGATACATGCAGCTTTTTATAGAGGTTTAACAGGGCCCACTGTCAAACCCCACCACATCCTAGGCAAGCCCCACAACTCGCAGATGGCCTGGGGAGGGATCGTCAAGCCCTTGGACATAGTCCCTGCTGCCCCTGAGCAATTCCAATGGTAAAGTTTTATTTGAAGATTGTTCTGCGGGATATTATACTATTCAATATCCCAATGGACCAACTTGTTTTTCTTCCAGTCGAAGTCCTTCTACAATTCATTTAGTTTTAACTAGGGTGGTCGGTATTGGCAATTTTTTGCCAATACCGGTATTCGGTATTTGGTGGAGTCAATACCAGTAATACCGGTAGAAAACCGATTTTTGTGAAAATTTCAGGTACCAAAAGAAAAACTTTTGATTTGGACTTTTGGATGAAAAACAGTATTTGCTGACAGACTTTAGATGTTAAAATCATGGGGCTTGTTGAGCTGGGCAAAGCGAAACTAAAGTAGACATTACATACTAAGCGACTCATCTCCCAATCCGCATTGGATTTTGCTGGCAATGTTGCCAACTACTGAGAATGCCCTCTCTGGTTCAACCGAAGTTGGACGAATGGTTTCAAGACCGTCAAAAATCAGTGTCAAATACTTGCCCTTAATCCCTTCAGATTCATAGTAGGAGAATTCCTTACGGATTGCAGGCAAGGATTCTGGCATCAACGTATTTGCAGGGGTGGTAGCGATGAATGTTGTTCAAAATAGTGACTTTAGGGACCAACGATGACGAAAATGTGACCAAATAGTGACTTTCAATTAGGGTATCCAATCATGGTTTGAACTAGTGAAAAGCGTATCAAGGTTTGAACTATTTTGAAATCAGTCGAAATTTCCATTTCATTGGCAGGAAATAAACCTAAAACAGTATGAATGGTATATTTAGGTAAACTGGAAGTGCTGAAGTTCATTTAAACTTTCATACATATTGTTTAAGTAGTTCAATGGAGTGATTTAAAAACGTCCTGAAATTGCGCTGAATTCCCCCCACTAGTGGTACAATTTCAAAAAGCTCGTAAAGAACTCATTTCATGACACAGAAGTAAGATCAATATATCAAAAGAAAGCCATTTTTATCTGTAATCGATTAACATCATCGTACAACTGAAAAATAGTTTTAAAAAGTTAAAATAGTAATATTTATACAAGGTAAAAATTGATCATGATTTGAACTTGTAAATGCAGTCATGTTCTGCTGCTGTCCGCTAGGAGCACTGCATGCAGCTAATTGAAGCATTTTGTTTACATTTCCGATATGGAAAAATCGCAATTTCCATATCGATAATTTAGACGATTTTCAAACGTTTCGAGTTACTAATCTAATGCGAGAAGATGAATATTAAAACCAATTTGTTTTTCTATGGGTTTCCTCAGCGTTTCATTCATGTAATTAGTATTATATTTAGGAGCTGCTGCCAGTAGTTCAAACCATGGTACGAATTTAGTTCAAACCATGGTACGAATTCTTTCATATAGGCGCTTGAAAATATCATATTTGATTGATTGTAACTATCAAAACTGAATGATTTTATTCTGCCAAACTTTGTCTCAAATGCCGAAGACGCATAGTAAAAATTGTCTCCAATTCCGAACACTGATTTTAATTCCGAACACCACCTTAAATGCACTAAAATGCAAAATTTCAACGTTATCACATTGTTGGACAATTCTTATGTTCTTAAACACTCTTTTATTTATGCAATAATAACAGAATATTTCAGATAAATCTTCATGTATTGAGTGTTCGGAATATGAGTCTGTTCGGTATTTGAGTCAAAACAGTATTTAATTGAAATTTCAATGATTTGATGATTTACATCAAAAAATCTTAAAATTATAAACTGGCATACATTCTGTTACATTCTGGTACTGGTACAAATTAAATTTAACATTGAATTATGAATTCGGTCGTGGCTAGTTTTTATAATATTAAACTGTGTGTCGTGCCAAAATTACTTCTAACATAACTTGTTTCACATTTTTTTCTTTTATCTTTTATCTTGATGGATTGCAAGGCGGATTTAAGAATCATAGACGATTTTTAATGTAGTTTCTGTCATCGACGCCCTTGTCGCTCATTGTTCTCCCTGACTTTGAGAAATATATAAGATATATAAGAAATATATAATATCACTGTCATGTGATGAAACTGAAGCTGTTTATTATCTTTGTCACCGGATGGTATTAACGCTCACCATCAGACATGGCGTAGTTCTGGTTCCAATACTCCTCAATTCTGTTCGAGGTCAGCATTTCGCATTTAAACAAATTTCATTCGTGAAGAAAAAGATCATAGTTGACATGATTCGGAAAAAATCTCATGATTTTCACAACACACTTGGAACTTCTTTGGTGCATATTTTCCAAATTTTATATATTGCTATCAAATTCACATTCAATTGGTTGATAATAATAGTAGGTACAAAAGATTTTTATTTTGAATTATTTTACAATAGGCAATGCAAAAATAGTGACTTTAGTGAACATTTTCCGCATTTTGTACGCAAATAGTGAATTTTTAGTGACCAGACTCAGAATAGTGACCAAGTCTCTACAGTCTAGTTACAGTCTTTTCACAAGTTGTTCTTTCAATGATTGAGGAAAATTATCCATAGAGGCACCGATCGTCAGGTATGGTCGTTGTTTCAGTTTGAACGATCGCATCAGGAATGATTAGACGCTTCAAGATTCCGTCCGCTTGCTTAATCAAAGTAGCTCTGGATGTCTTGAAGAAAATGCCAAAATCGTTTCTGATTCATCGCATTCATTGCTTCACGGCAGAATTATTCAAAAAATCAAAAAGGTCGGCGTATTTGGGTCGTCTCTCTTGGATTCGTTCCTTAAAAGCATCGAATAAGTGGCGGAAATTTCTGTGGTTTGATTTGATAATTGTTAAATATCTTGGCTGTGCATATGCACAGCATATGTTTCGAAATGGACAAATTGATATGAAATTTGCGAAAAAGAATCCACGTGTCTTGGAGGGACTCGAACCCTCAACCTCCTACTATCTAGATAGGCGTGATAATCCCTACACAACAAGACCACTTAAAGGTCACGTTTGCGGAAAAGCCATCAGAATCCGAGTACCAACCTCCACCGCGGTTAGCTCTCTTTTTTGCAAATTGAATATCTTTCGGATGCTTGATTTGTCCAATCTACCTATATACCTAGGTAGTATAGGTATACCGCCTGTGCTTGCGATGCACATACGCGATTGGTTGGTTTACCGATTTTTCAGTGCAAAGTAAAATTCAATTTTTCAATAGTTCAGCACCTTGAATGCAATTTTTCGATAGTTGAGCAAAATCTTAAAGAATTCGTCGATCGATTAACACCAGAATTTTTAAAATCGGTTGAAAGACGGCTGAGTTATTAGCCCATACTTCCTGACCACTTCTCGTGATTTGAAACTGCAGGTCATCCCCTATGTTCCGGAAAGACGTAATCCTACGTCAAAAGGGCAACCCGACGACGAAAAAGAAGTGTTCTATGCACTGTTTGGAGCAGACATACGATGGATGATTACCTACTACGGAACGTCAAAATCTTCATCGGCGACATGAACGCACAGGTAGGAAGGGAAGAAATGTAGGGGAGAACGGTCCAAAATGCACCCCTGGGGCAAAATGGCCTCAAACATAAAATAACTCATATAATCTGTTGTAGTACATTTATGAACGAATATTACCATTAGAATTCATAATTAGTTATCCGTTATTGAATTCCATTGAAAAAAAAAGCAATATCCCTTCATATTCACTCAAATTTAACGATTTGCTATTCTTCCACCACATCCGTAAGATTGTAGTTCAATCCGTTAAGAGAAAACAAACAACCATGCGTTCACCATCATTTTACATGCAATTGAGTCATTTTACACCACCATTCGGGCGCTTTGCCCCAGGCCTATTTTTTTCAAACATTTCTTAAATGCGAGATCATTGTGAAATGTAGCTGGGTTTGTAAATTTTGCACCTATACATTGAAATGGTTGGGTATTTTTGTTTATATGGGCGAAAACATCGACAACGCTTAAGGAGTGCATTTTGGACCGTTCTTCTCTACACAAACCGGTGATCAGACCGGACAGTCTGCATACCGTATCGAATAAGAACGGCCAAGAATGCATAAATCAGAAACACTTTCTACCCCCACGATCCGAAACACTTTCTTCACCCGCAAGAATATCCACAAGGCCACATGGAGATCACCAAGAACCAAGAACCAAGAAAGTTTGGTTTGGTGAGAAAATTGACCTTGTTTTGTTTTTGACCTTTTTTCGTTTTTGACCTTTTGTCCCTTTTGACTTTTTGTCCTTTTGACCTTCTGTCCTTTTCAACGTTTTGTCTTTTCGACCTTTTGTCATAAATTCGTTTTAAAGTGGTACGAAACAGGGTCTTTTGGACGGTAGATTGAAGAAATAACAAAACCCTTTCCAATTCGTGTAAAACTAAGAACAGCTCGGTCCGTAAATAAGTGTATATTAAGATGCAGAAGGAGCAGACAGAATGAAACAGCAAGAAGAAATAGAAAAATGAAGAAAGAAGAAGGAATACGGATGTAGAAAGAAGGAAGAATTAAGAAAGAAAAAGGAAGTAGGAACGAGAAAGAAGGAAGAAGGGAGAAGGCGATGGAAGGAGGAAGATGGAAGGATGAAGGAGGAAGAAGAAAGGAGTAAGAAGGAAGAAGGAAGAATGGATAAGGAAGAGGAAAGAAGAATGAAGGATGAATGAATAAAAAATAAGGAAGTAAGATCTCATTTTTTAATTTTCACTTCTCATTTTTTAATTTTCACTATCCATAATCTGAGTTTTTTCAACTATAATAATTTTTTTTTGCGGTAGAGGTAATGACGGCGTTGGCAGGTTTTGTTCTATTATTGGCAGGGGGGGGGGGGGGGGTTATGACTGATTATGCTCAAATTTGGCCCAAACATTTTTTGCATATCAAACAATATTGTGGCCAAATTTCATAAAATTCGGTCGACAAAAAACCCCGGCCAATAATAGAACAAAACCTGCCAAAGCCGTCTGTTCCTCTACCACATTCCGCGGAATTAACTATTCTTCGAAAGACATTTCGCATCTTTGCACCGAAAACATTTGACGGAATGTACTTTTTCACCAAATGTCAGAATCATTTTTCGACACCAACATTTCAAAAGGGCGAATCTGATTTGTAAAAAAGAGCTTCTCACGACGATGCATGATGGGCTGATTTGTGCCCACCAACGCAATCCAGCGCCATTTAATGCAGGGAGAGGATTAGCTGCTTCCGTTAGTGGTGTTGGATTGCGTAGATGGGTTCAAATTAGCCCCCCAGTGACGTTCGAAGCTCTAGTTTACAAAACCAGTTTCGTCTTTTTGAAAGAGTGGATCCGATTTTGCGCAATTCAGATAGAACTAACTTTGAAATTGTTGTTGAATTCTACATAATTGCAAGGTTCTATTGTTTTGTAATCTGATCTAAATTATGTTGGGTTGTTGTATGAAGCAATTAAAAGGCAATGCTTCTTTGAATGAGTACATCTGACCAGTATAAGGTGCAATGAAGAGACAACGACTTCTTTAAATTAGTACGTTTGTATAAATAAAGTATAAATACAAATATATTCTATTTTGATACGAAAATTATTTTAAGCTTTTAGTGGAATGTATTCACTTGTCATAAGACTACGTAGAAAAAGTAGTAGAAATAAATGGAATAGTACAAACTAGTCTTATGACAAAAGAAAAGAAAGTAGATAGTTCCTTCTATGAATGAGAGCATCTGCCCCGTATGAAGCAAAATGGAAAGATAATACCTTCTATAATTGGACGCCTCTCCCCGGTATAAGGAAAGTAGGAAAAATAATGCCTTCTCTAACAAAGCGCGTCTATCTGATAAGATACGACGAGAGGGGTAATGTTTTTTTTTTTCAAATTAGTAGCGTCTGCCCGGTACAGGGCGGATTTTTTTTTCATTCTTTATTAAGGTTTTTTTTTATTCTAGATTGAGTTCAACACTGAACAGGGCGGATGGAGAAGATAATGCCTGCTTTAAATAACTGCGTCCCGGTATAATGCGAAAAGCTAGAAATAATGAATTGTCAAAAAAAAAAGTCTTTCGACAATAAGGCAGAGGGAGAAGATAATCCCTTCATTAAAGTAGCCCGACTGTCAAGTAAGTATAATAAAGGGCTTGTAAGAGACAAATAAAATTTCAAAAAGCCAATAAGATGAAGATGGAGAAGAAGAAGCTGCTCCTAACTATGGTCTATCTGCTAATACAAATTTCTGCACAAACCTTTCCTCCTTTACAACCAACAGTAGGAAGACCCATCCGTTCGCTAGGACACCTGGCCAAGGTAAGCGCTCTAGCGGTATACAGGGAAAAATAGTCACCCAACCAGAGATTGCAACATTCTATTGCAAGTGGAATTAAAGTGCTCCCTGCTTCTCTCCAACTCGGCTATGCCTGCTTCGCTTCATCCAATGGTTCGATCATGATTACCTTGTCCAGTACGAACTCGAAGATATTCGTGATCTATTTTCATCATTGCATCAATTATGCTATCAACTAAATTTTATTTTTAATTTTATTTCCATTGCCTGAAACGCGGTTTTACTTCGCTTCTGGTCTTCAGCTCCTGACCTTATTACTTAAGTGATTTTTTTGGGTTTTCAAACCCATCATCCCCAGATGATTTTTTTTTTTTCAAACAAATTCTATATGACTCCAGTCACTATTTGGACCAGTGTAGAACTGGTCAAGTGTCGTTTCTTAAATTAGAAAAAAATGAGCTAGGAGATTTAAAACGAATTACCATATAAACGAACTATTGAAGAGATGTAACGTAATTAGTGTAATAAACTCGATTATTTTAGAAATATTCATAACAATTTTTTTTGGCTCTCAGATTCGACAAATCGACGTTTGAATCTTTGTTAACGAAAGCAGATAAGTCGTTTTGAAAATTTGTTTTTGAATTATTAAAAAAAAAACTAAAACCACTGTTCATTTATTTTCAGTGACACTCTACGGCACACGTCTCCATGTAGTCATATAATTTAATTGCTCTTACATGATGATGGCGCGATCAATTTATCGAAGCTAAAACCAATAAATTTAGCCCAAATTCTCCATCGATTAGTGGTCCCAAAAATTCACGACCTCTGCTGAAACCCTCCGCGCGAATTCATTTCGGCCACCACAATGCTCCGACATTCCATGCCTTTCGAATTGGCCCAAATACAAGCGGCAGTCGGGCGTTGCGTGTTTTCAGACTGTTTTCGCTTCTCCGAAAATCGAGGAAAAAAGCATTTTTCTCATGGCAATCCATGCTCGGAGTGGTACCCAAGAATCCGAAACGCTTATTGGCCAAACAAGAAGGATTCGATGGTCCAATACGCATCCTTGAAGTTGGTCTGCTCTTTTGTTGCTTTAGGTTCAAGCATCCAGCTAGCAGCAACGGAGCGTTTCGGACCTCGGTCCCGGTATTATCACGTGAAGTGAAAGGATTCGCATTCAATCTGAGGGCCATCTGGTTGGGCGGACATCCAACCGCGTGATCTCGGACTGGGGCTTACGGCGAGTTGATTGTTTTCTAAAAAGGAGAAAAGACCTACCCTAGAGCAAATCATGCTAAGGGAAAGGCATAAAAGGAAATATTATGCCGTTTAATGATGAATATATTTTTCTTTTATTGAGTTGATGGTTCTGCTACTGTTGATTTGTGATCATGTAGCTGTGAAAAATACAATAAGAATAAAAACATAATGAATAGAGGCAGTATGAAATTCTAGTCCAATAACTTTTTCAAGATAAACAGCAACTCCTCTTCTAGAGAAAATGGCTATTATGTTCTGTATTTTATGAATTCTTCCATTATTTTTAGAGGGATTTGTTTTATGTTTTGCTTAGGTAAATAGGTACATATAATCCGAAGACAATAATCGTAAAAGTAATACATAACATCATGTTTTCGGTAACTTCGTTTTAGTCCGAGAGAATGGATATATTTTCGAGTATCCAGTTAGACTTTCGACCAAAGGCATAGGATTGCCAATCCGAATATGGCAAGCTCGATTGTCGTTCTGGTCTAGGATGTTGTAGGTTCTCAGGGCATAGTGTATCTATTTTATTTGCCATACAAGATAAATATTCATGCGCTAGACGAAGTGAGTAAAGCTGTTCGAGAGCTGGAGAACGGTAAGGCCGCTAGGTAGGACGGAATCCCGTCCGAGCTTCTTAATGTTTGGAGTGACCGGCTGAACGAAAACATCCACCAAGTGATGAAAATGAGATGGTAGGGAGAAGAAATGCCTTCGAGTTGGCTTGATGGCCTCATATGTCCTATCTAAAAGAAAGAGCCCATACTCGATTATTAAGGTATAACACTTTTCAATACCGCCTAGAAGGTTATTCCCCGAATTCTGTTTAGCAGACTGCGTTCGTTTGCAGATAATTTTGTCGACGAATATCAAAGCGGTTTTCTAGAAAGACGATCAACAACGGGTCAGATGTTTACTCTGCGACAAATCCTTGAACAATTCCGGGAAAAACTTGCAGACCCATCCTTTTGTAGATTTTAAGGCAGCGTACGACTCAGTGAACCGGAACGAACTGTGGCATATAATGTTAAAACATGTCTTTCCGGCAAAGCTTATTGGGCTAATTCATGCAACGCTGGATGGATCCGTGCTAACGTCCTGGTTGTGGAATGTGGACGGCTTGGTTAGTGGTATGGTACTAACCAAGCCGTCCAAAGCCAGAAGAAGATTTACGCTTCGATTGTGTTCTGTTCAATAGATGGTCTCTCTGCCTCCCTTTCACACACTATCGCTTCATACTTGTTCGAGCACTAGCGAAGGTACTTATCTGGATATGGCGTCCATATACAGATAAGTCTGACTTGCGGTTAGCGGCAGTATAGTGTCTATACTTTCAATCTGTTGATTTTCAATTATCTTTCGATTATCTACTCCCTCATACTTTGAGTAGGACAATCATGGTCGTAAAATCTGTTTCAATTTCTTCAGATATTATTTATATTATCTTTTGAGAATATCTTTCTGGAAGCCCATCGGGAAATCTACTCAGAATTATTTGAAGAATTTCTCTTAAAATTTCTTCAGTGATTCAAACAAATTCCTTTTCGAATTTCAACAATTCTTCCAGAACTTTTTTTCGAGTATTCCTCCAAGAAGTCTATTGGGAAATAAATCAGAAATGTCATCGAAAATTCCCCCCTGAATTTATTTTATAATTTCTGTATGGATTTTAACCAGAAATTTCTGGCCGAATTTCCCCAGGAACTTTCTAAAGAAATCCTTCAGGACTTGTTTTAAAAAAATCTTTCAAGAACTCCTTTGAATAATCCCAAAACAATTCCATCGTGAATTATGTCTAGAGTACACGGAACAGTTCATGGAGGATTTTTTTAGAGTATCAGTGAGATAAGTATAAAGACTGTTTCCATACAACATGGGTGTGTTGGAATGTCGGTATCTTGATTCGTTGCGATTCGATTAGGCAGCGTAGCGATTTTGTTAGCAGACTTGATTTGAGCTTTTATTCAATGAATGTTACATTTATGCATATTTTCTTTCTATAAGTTTTTCTGTCGGACCTCATTATAAAGACAGGTCTGCTCTATGAAGCCCCATATAAAAAATTATGTATTTATAATAACTTCCATATTCGGAGGTAGAATTCAATAGAGATGTATACTCTCCACAATCGCATATGTGTCCCACATGAATAGGAAATCCAGCAAAGATGGGACTGATATGCGATCATAGGCAGTATACAATTCACTCAAAGATCGAAAGTTCAAGTTGAAAACGAGTTCCTAATAAAATTTTAGCCAAATCGAATCGATATTAAAATCCGCAAACATGATGAAAATTGAAATCACGCTTGTCTTCTGGTTTTTATATTATTCCTTGGAGAATTTCAAAATAAATTCCTGAAGCAATTTTTCGACAAATTTCTTGAAGTAATTTCCGCGGAAACGCGGAGGAACTCGAGGAAGAAAAGACAGGAGATTTTAAGCAAAAATTTCCAGGGTCAAAATTTGGTAGCATTGGGGGACTTTCGAAAAGGGTTTCGGGATGAAATCTCATTCAGCCATAGTTTTTTTTTCATGCGGTTTCATTCTTAAAGTTTTTCGTGAAACATCATGGAGGGACCCGGGATTGCATGAGTTAGTATTTCCTAACGAATTTCGAGATCCCACAGTCAATGACATTGTCTGATTGAAACTATCTATCCAAGAGAATTCCTGGAGAAACTTCTGATGAAATTCTTGACGGAATTTCCTGAAGAATTTTGATAAAACTTTTGTAGGAATTCCAGCGAGACTTCTTGGAGGAACTTCCCAACTAATTTCTGGTGGAACCTTCGGAACAATTCCTGGAATAACTTTCGAAGGATTTTTTCAAGAACTTCTAAAGGAAATCATGGAGAAACTTCCGGAGGGATTCCTGAAGGAACTTCCGGAGGGATACCTCGAGGAAGCTCAGAGGGAAATCCTGGAAGAACTTCCGGATAAATCCCTGGAGGAACTTCTAGAAAAAATCGTGGACGAACTTCAGGATGAAATCATGAAGGAACTTCCGGACAAATTCCGGAATTTGTGGAGGAACTTCCAAAGCAATTTCTGGTGGAACTATGGGAAGAATTTCTGGAGGAACTACCGGAGACATTCCTGGAGAAACTTCCGGAGGGACTCCTGGAGGAACTTCAAGGGGAAATCCTAGAAGAACTTCCGGATAAATTCCTGGAGGAACTTCAGGAAATATTCCTGGAGGAACTTCAGAAGAAAATCATGGAGGAACTTCCGGACAAATTCCTGAAGGATTTCGCAGGAATTTCTTGAGGAACTTCCGGATAAATTCCTGAAGCAACTTCAGGAGAAGCTCCTGGAGGAACTTCAGGAGGAATTCATGGAGATACTTCCCAGAGCCACTTCCGGAGGTATTATTTATTTATCATCAGACTAAGGCCGGAGTGGCCTGTGCTGCACATAAAAGACTTCTCCATTCAGCTCGGCTGCACTTCGCCAACCACGCAGTCTGCGGAGGGTCCGCAAGTCGTCCTCCACCTGATCGATCCACCTTGCCCGCTGTGCACCTCGCCTTCTTGTTCCCGTCGCGTCGGATCGTTGTCGAGAACCATTTTCACCGGATTACTGTCCAACATTCTGGATATGTGCCCGGCCCACCGCAATCTTCCGATTTTCGCGGTGTGAACGATGGATCGTTCTCCCAACAGCTGATGCAACTCGTGGTTCATTCGCCTCCTCCACGTACCGTCCGCCATCTGCACTCCACCATAGATGGTACGCAACACTTTCCTTTCGAAAACTCCCAGTGCGCGTTGGTCCTCCACGAGCATCGTCCAGGTCTCGTGTCCGTAGAGAACTACCGGTCTTATAAGCGTTTTGTAGATAGTCAGTTTGGTACGGCGGCGAACTCTATTCGATCGGAGCGTCTTGCGGAGTCCAAAGTACGTACGATTTCCAGCCACTATGCGTCTCCGAATTTCTCTGCTGGTATCGTTATCGGCGGTCACCAGTGAGCCCAAGTACACGAATTCTTCAACCACCTCGATTTCGTCACCACCGATAGAAACTCGTGGTGGGTGGCTCACATTGATCTCTCTTGAGCCTCTTCCTATCATGTACTTCGTCTTCGACGTGTTGATGACTAGTCCAATCCGTTTAGCTTCGCTTTTCAGTCTGATGTAGGCTTCCTCCATCCTCTCAAAGTTACGTGTCATGATATCAAAATCGTACCACTCGTGTCAATCCCTGCCCTTCGTATTACTCCCTCCAAAGCGATGTTGGATGGCAGACACGAAAGACCATCACCTTGCCGTAACCCTCTACGGGTTTCGAAGGGACTCAAGAATGCCCCTGAAACTCGAACTACGCACATCACCCGATCCATCGTCGCCTTGATCAACCGTATCAGTTTATCCGGAAATCCATTTTCGTGCATTAGCTGCTATAGCTGGTCCCGATCGATTGAATCATATGCGGCTTTGAAGTCGATAAATAGATGATGTGTGGGCACGTTGTATTCGCGGCATTTCTGCAATACCTGACGTATGGCGAACACCTGGTCTGTGGTAGAGCGTTCACCCATAAGTCCCGCCTGATACTGCCCCACGAACTCTCTTGCAATTGGTGTTAGTCGACGGCATAAAATTTGGGAGAGTACCTTGTAGGCGGCGTTCAGCAATGTGATTGCGCGGTAGTTGCTACAATCCAGCTTATCGCCCTTTTTGTAGATGGGACACACGACACCTTCCATCCACTCCTGCGGCATAACCTCATCCTCCCAAACCTTGGTAATCACCCAGTGCAGCGCTCTAGCCAGTGCTTCACCACCGTGTTTAAACAGCTCTCCTGGTAGTTGGTCAACTCCAGGGGCTTTGTTGTTTTTCAGCCGGCCGATCTCCTCCTGGATTTCCTGGAGATTCGGAGCCGGAAGTCGCATGTCCTGCGCGCGTGCTCCTAGGTTCATTACCATACCGCCACCGTTGTCTGCCATATCGCCATTCAGGTGCTCTTCGTAGTGCTGCCGCCACCTTTGGATCACCTCACGCTCGTTTGTAAGAAGGCTCCCGTTTATGTCCTTACACATATCGGGCTGTGGCACGTGGCCCTTACGTGAACGGTTCAACTTCTCATAGAACTTTCGTGCGTTATTAGCGCGGTACAGTTCCTCCGTCTCTTCACGGTTTCGATCTTCCTGCTGGCGCTTTTTCCTCCGGAAAATCGAGTTTTGTCTGTTCCGCGCCCGTTTGTATCGTGCCTCGTTCGCCCTCGTGCGGTGTTGCAGCAATCTCGCCCATGCTGCATTTTTCTCCTCAACTAACTGCTCACATTCGCCGTCATACCAGTCGTTTCTCTGATCCGGAGCCACCGTGCCAAGTGCAGCGGTTGCGGTGCTTCCAATGGCGGATCGAATATCTCTCCAGCCATCTTCAAGAGATGCTGCGCCTAGCTGCTCTTTCGTTGGGAGTGCCACTTCCAGCTGCTGCGCGTAGTCTTGGGCTAGTCTACCGTCTTGTAGCCGCCCAATGTTAAGCCACGGCGGACGACTCCGACGCGTGTTGATCACCGTCGAGAGTTTTGAGCGCAGACATACTGCGACGAGGTAGTGGTCGGATTCAATATTCGCACTGCGGTAAGTGCGTACGTTCGTGATGTCGGAGAAGAATTTACCGTCGATTAGAACGTGGTCGATTTGGTTTTCCGTTACTTGTTAGGTGCTTTCCATGTGGCCTTGTAAATATTCTTGCGGGGGAAGAAAGTGCTTCGGACTACCATTCCGCAGAAGGCTGCAAAGTTTATGCATCGTTGGCCGTTGTCGTTCGATACGGTATGCAGATTATCCGGTCCGATGACCGGTCTATACATTTCCTCCCTTCCTACCTGAGCGTTCATGTCACCGATGACGATTTTGACGTCCCGCAGTGGGCATCCATCGTATGTCTGCTCCAGCTGCGCATAGAACGCTTCTTTCTCGTCGTCGGATCTCCCTTCGTGTGGGCAGTGCACGTTGATGAGGCTATAGTTGAAGAAACGGCCTTTTATCCTCAGCTTGCACATCCTTGCGTTGATTGGCTGCCACCCAATCACGCGTTGGCGCATCTTTCCCAGCACTATGAAGCCGGTTCCCAGCTCGTTGGTGGTGCCACAGCTTTGGTAGAAGGTAGCCGCTCGATGCCCGCTTTTCCACACTTTCTGTCCTGTCCAGCAGATTTCCTGCAGCGCTACGACATCGAAGTTGCGGGGATGTAATTCATCGTAGGTTATCCTGTCGCAACCTGCGAAGCATAGCGACTTGCAGTTCCATGTTCCAAGCTTCCAATCGTGATCCTTTATTCGTCGCCTAGGTCGTTGCCGATTGTATCGAGTCGTATTATCTTCTATGTCGTTCGTAATAGTTGTTTTTAAAGGCGGCTTATTGGGCCTGCGCAAACCTCCTGTCTCGTCGGAGGGTCGTCGTGTCAGGGCTGTTTAGCGTCCCACCTAACACCAGGACTTGGGCTTGTGCGCTTTGAGCGGCACACGGTCGCTTTGGCGGAGCCTACTTGCGGATACATGCAGCTTTTTATAGAGGTTTAACAGGGCCCACTGTCAAACCCCACCACATCCTAGGCAGGCGCCACAACTCGCAGATGGCCTGGAGAGGGATCGTCAAGCCCTTGGACATAGTCCCTGCTGCCCCCAAAGTATTCCGGAGGTATATCTGGAGGAATGTCCAGAGGACCTTCTTGATGAACTTCCCAATGAATTTGTGGAAGAACTTCCTAAGGAATTCGTTGAGGAACTTCTGAAGAAATGCTGGAGAAATTTTGGCGCTTTAAACTAGGTCACGCCGACCCACGACGCCGCCTATCATCAATGGCGCGACGCCACCATGCCACCGCCGATGGCTGAAAACGATGTATCACACAACCGTCGGTAAAATTTCAATCGACGCACAGGTCTACTGTGCAGTTAGAAATTTCTATTTTTGTTTGATTATTTTTCAAGAACATAAAACTAAGCCCGTTAGGAATTGGGCAGCCTTTTCAAAACCTCTCAATTCCAATTCAAAGGGCATATGTTGAAAACTTGGAATAAGTTGGAATAAATAAATAATAAATAAATAAATTTTATTTTGAGTTCAAAGCAACATATAAGTTTGTTGATTATATCCACACATTAGAATCAAGTTTTTTTTTCTGTGGTGTACAGTTGAGGTTGCTGAACATACCCTTTCAATGGGTGTTCAATCGCACGGAAGTTTTTCGACATAAACAAAAGCATTCAACCGTCGTCGTCGTCGGCCGCTTGAAAGTTCAAATATCCCCCAACATGGCAATGTCGTAAACTTTTTGCCAACTATCTCAGTCGCCGATTTCCTGCCATACCCAGCTCGTTAATATGTGTGCCCTCCCAGGGCAAACCACCAATCTCGCGTGTCAAATCACGAAAAGCTAAATGTAGTCCCAATGTTACAAATTCAGACTCGCCTCTCGAGAACGGGGCCCCAGCAACGCTCGGCATTTCGCGGCATTATCTAAAGTGTATCATTATGGCACACTAAATAATATTTTATCACTTTGTCGGGTTAAAGAGCTTAGACCATTTTCCATAGTCCCCGTACGGCTTCTACAGGTGTTCCGCTGCGGACGGATGATTGCTCCGAGGGTCCCTGACCGACGACTGCAATCGAACACCCAGCGCTCTTGTTAGGGCCGCGGTCGCTTAGACGCTGCTGGGAGAAATGCATAAATCAAACGCTCAGGACCCGCGTGTATCGTGGAATGTTTCACGCTCTCAAGAATTACATAAATTAATGCGCTGGAATTGGCAATAAGCGGGGTCTATCTCTGCGCAATGCTTTGCGGCTGCGTAGGTATAGGTCATCGGAAAGCAACAGGCGGCTCTTTTTGCCCACTTTTTGCACGTTTCGGCTAATCAAACCAGGTAATAAGGCATCGAAAGAGAGCAGCAACCGCGTACACTGGGAAAGGATTCGGACAACAAACACCTGAGCTGCAGGGGGCCAAACACTGAATGCATAAACGAGCAATAAATTGGCACTGTATCGAAATAATAGCCTATCTGCACCTTGATGAAACATTAAGGATCGAGTGAAGGCAAGGCGGTGGTTCTGGGGTGATTATTTTCCAACCATTTAGTGGATATGAAAATGACGTTGGAGAAGCTATCAATTAGCGATGTTGTCAACAAACAGTAATCATAGGAAATTGAGCAAGACTAATGCTTATGGGGACTGATAAGCGAATTGTCAAAGTCAGCAGCACAGGTGTATGATTAGGGTAAGCAATTGATTTCCACTACTGCTCAATTAAGGCAAAGCTAGCTACTCATTCTCGGTGACAATGTTTCTCCGCAGAATGCTAAAGTGGATTTGTCGAAAGTGGTCCACTTCTGCTACCGTGGCCCGTAGACTTGGTAAAATTATACAGTTGAAATCTCGTCACAGTTTGTCAACGTATCAATTAAGGTAAACGTTTCGGGTCCAGCTTGCCAATTAGGAATGGAGTTTCAAGGCTGCACGAGCACAAAAGGGTGACGATTTTGCAAATGTTATCGGTTTAGAGAAACATTCTAATGATATTGGCATTGGACTAACGTATGTTTTTGAAAAGAATGTAAGGCTATAAAAAACTAAACATGGTCGTAAAACTTTTGCGACGATAGCGCGCATGACAATTGACAAGTAAAGTAGTACTGTGTTTTCTTATGATTACATACAATCATTCCACTAATTCTAAGACCAACTGGAACAAGTTGATACAATCTAGTACATAGTAGTGCAAAGGGTGTGGAAAAGAAGTTTAAGTCACTCAGTTGCTAAGCTCGTCATATTCAATAGTTGCCATTATTGTCATAGTATGTAATCCACTATTATTTCATTTATTCAGCCTAAGGCCGAAGAGGCCTGTGCGGTATATAAAGAGTCTTCTCCATTCGGCTCGGTCTTGGTCCTCCACGAGCATCGTCCAGGTCTCGTGTCCGTAGAGAACTACCGGTCTAATAAGCGTTTTGTAGATAGTCAGTTTGGTACGGTGGCAAACGGCGGAGTCCAAAGTACGTACGATTTCCAGCTACTATGCGTCTCCGAATTTCTCTGCTGGTATCATTTTCGGCAGTCACCAGTGAGCCCAAGTACACAAATTCTTCTACCACCTCGATTTCGTCACCACCGATGCAAACTCGCGGCGGGTGGCTCACATTGTCTTCTATTGAACCTCTTCCTATCATGTACTTTGTCTTCGACGTGCTAATGACTATTCCGATTCGCTTGGCTTCCCTCTTCATTCTGATGTTGGCTTCTTCCATCTTCTCAAAGTTACATGCCATAATATCTTTGTCGTCGGCGAAGCCAAATAGCTGGACGGACTTATTGAAAATTGTACCACTCGTGTTAATCCCTGCTCTTCGTATTACCCCTTCCAAAGCGATGTTGAATAGCAGACACGAAAGACCATCACCTTGCCGTAACCCCCTGCGCGTTTCGAAGGGACTCGAGAATGCCCCTGAAACTCGAACTACGCACATCACTCGATCCATCGTCGCTTTGATCAACCGTGTCAGTTTATCCGGAAATACGTGTTCGTGCATTAGCTGCCATAGCTGGTTTCGATCGATTGTATCATATGCGGCTTTGAAGTCGATGAATGGATGATGTGTGGGCACGTTGTATTCGCGGCATTTCTGCAGTACTTGGCGAATAACGAACACCTGGTCTGTGGTGGAGCGTTCGCCCTTAAAACGCCGCCTGGTACTGCCCCACGAACTCCCTTACAATTGGTGCTAGTCCACGGCATAAAATTTGTAGGCGGCGTTCAGCAATGTGATTGGACGGTAGTTGCTACAATTCAGCTTATCGCCTTTTTGTAGATGGGACACACGACACCTTCCATCCACTCCTGCGGCAAAACTTCCTCCTCCCAAATCTTGGTAATGACCCAGTGCAGCGCTCTAGCCAGTGCCTCACCACCGTGTTTAAATAGCTCTCCTGGTAGTTGGTCAACCCCAGGGGCTTTGTTGTTCTTCAGCCGGCCAATCTCCTCCTGGATTTCCTGAAGATCCGGAGCCGGTAAAATTATGTCCTGCGCGCGTTCTCCCAGGTCCATCACCATACCGCCATCTTCGTCTGCCACATCGCCATTCAGGTGTTCTTCGTAGTGCTGCCGCCATCTTTGGATCACCTCACGCTCGTTCGTAAGAAGGTTCCCGTTTATGTCGTTACACATATCAGGCTGTGGCACGTGGCCCTTACGTGAACGGTTCAACTTAATTCTCATAGATCTTTCGTGTGTTATTAGCGCGATACTGTTGCTCCGTCTCTTCACGGTCTCGATCTTCCTGCTGGCGCTTTTTTCTCCGGAAAATCGAGTTTTGTCTGTTACGCGCCTGTTTATATCGTGCCTCGTGCGGTGTTGCAGCAATCTCGCCCATACTGCATTCTTCTCTTCCACTAACTGCTCCCATTCGCCGTCATACCAGTCGTTTCTCTGATCCGGGGCACCGTGCAAGTACAGCGGGTGCGGTGCCACCAATGGCGGATCGAATATCTCTCCAGCCATCTTCAAGAGACGCTGCGCTTAGCTGCTCTTCCGTTGGGAGTGCCACTTCCAGCTGCTGCGCGTATCCTTGAGCTAGTCTGCCGTCTTGTAGCCGTCTTGTACACCGTTTTGAACGCATACTGCAACGAGGTAGTGATTGGATTCAATATTTGCACTGCGGTAAGTTCGGACGTCAATTAGAACGTGGTCGATTTGGTTTTCCGTTTCTTAATTAGGTGATCTTCATGTGGCCTTGTGGATATTTTTGCGGGGGAAGAAGTTGCTTCGAACTACCATTCCGCGGGAGGCTGCGAAGTTTATGCATCGTTGGCCGTTATCATTCGATACGGTGTGTAATCCACTACCGTATGCGTGATAATGTTTGCACCATTAAACAAAGTCAAAATTTAAAAAAATCTCAAAATTTCGGTTTTGATTTTTTATTTATTTAACCGTTGTGTGGCCGGCAAAAAAACACCCTTAACAGGCCAGCAGGGTACCCGGGTACCCACGAAACTAAAATGCTTATATCTCTGGAAATTTACAACCGATTTCAACAATTTTGGGCTTATTCGATTCAGAATTTTCTCTTCTATGAAGATGTTATCAGGACGAACCGATCCAGTCAATTCGATTCCCGGAATAACCGGATTTCCAAAAAATGTCCTGTATAAATGATACTGATTGTGAATTTCGATAGCTAATCAGCTATATGGGTATCAAACTTCTAGAAACGTCATCAGTAGATTCATTTTTATCGATTTGGGTCCATCAGAAGTGCAGACTTTCGATTGGCCTTTCGATTCAATGGAACATCAACAATATGGGTATCAAACTTCTTGAAATTAACTTTTGCGCATGTCCTTCATGATTCTAGGCTCACCAGACAAATTCACTCCGGAGTGGCCATTCTGGAACAGGTTCACCGGGAGCCGGGGTTGGCCAAAAACATTTCTCATTGGAACCCCAACAATATGGGTGTCAAACTTCTTGAAACTGCCTCAAGCGTTTATTTCTGATCTATTTGGGTTCATCAAACAAGTTCACTTCGGTTTACCAATTTCGGAATAGGTTCCCTGAGGAGTCAAGAATGTTCATAAACATTTTCAGAGCCGCATTTTGTTTTAAATCACTTTATCTAGCAATGTGAGTGCAAAATCAAAGCAAGGACCACTCAATGACGCCGGGTGATCAGCAGGAGACCCACGATAAGATTCCGGACAGTCGGAGATATGATCGATTCATAAACCGTTTGTTTTAACATTGTCACATCAAAACCAATGCATGTACTACTCTTCGATCCTAGGTGGTCTCTATCTGATACTACGAAAGTTTGTTCTAGAAATCTGCGCCTTTTTTATAAACAATCCGTTGTAAAGACATGTGCAGGGCCATCAATTGACTCCAGGTGGACACTAAGTTATCCTTGGGAAGCTCCGAATCATCCGGAGCAGTGGTTAATTCTTGAAATTTGTCATTTGTTGTGAGAGCAAAATTAATGCAAGGGCTCAAATGGTGCTCCAGAAGTGCAGGGACATCCAGAGCAGTAGTCAATTTTTGCAGTTCATTCTAGAAACTTTCGAAAATCTTTTGAAATAGCAGTATAGAAGCAGAGTCTTTGCTCGCGCTTAGAATCATAGGGGCGTAACTGTATTGATCGATTTCTCTTCATCGATTTTATACTTGCTTCAGGTAGAAGATGCAATCATCCTTCACTACAATCATGAACTTTCGGCAAACTACCGCAATTCACTACATTGATAAAAGGAAAACATCGTCGAAGATAAATCGATCAATACAGTTGCACCCTTATGATTCTAAGCGCGAGATTGCGAATATCGTTCATTGATCCCGAGTAGTATGAGCATGAACATGAGCATGATGACCGTGCATTTCGTAGTTGCTACTCCGTGATCGACCAGAACAATCGCAATTGCACAGGGTTCTAGTATTTTGGATAGTCGATAACGGCGCTGGCCACGTACTCACGATCATCGGGGATGGGAAGGGATTGATTGCAAGCCGAGAACACTTCTGCACTCGCCACGAGTTCCTGTGGAGTTTTATTGGAATCTTGGGGTTAAGGTTTTATGGCAGAGGTTCGTCTTGGTTAACAGGTTGCCAATGTGATAGTTATGAAAGGGTGGTGTATTATTCTAATTGGATGCCGAAAGGAACTTTTTCGCTCATTTCGAATTCTAACAGTTACCTGCTAGAACTAATCAAGTTGTAGGTATGTATACACGGGTAAAAATCTGTTCCCGGAAATGAGAAAATAAATCATGATTTCATGAATCCAACGTGTTTTCATTTTATGAAAATACCCCATGAACATAAATCATGTTTTCATGATTTTCGCGTAACGCAGCCAATGCGTTACGATTTGGTTGTTGAGATCGAAAAAAAAAAAAAATTCAACAGGGGTTTTGAACTCGAGTACACCGAGTGAGAGTCCGGCGTGCTACCTTCCAGCCGTTCTCACTTCTTGGGAAGGGAGTGTTCGAAGTATAACTGGTTATGCATTTTGTCGACTGTTGAAGATTGCATAGTACCATGAATAATGTTCCTGCGTATGAGGCAGAAGCGGTAGCCATATGACCACCAAGCTCGTTCAGCGTTCATTGATCCCGAGTAGCCACCAAAAAGTCCTCCTGATAAACCGGAATTCCCGAAGCCATCGTCATTTCTTATATTTTGTTTTCAACAGTTGCATAATCGCGATCAAGTTTTTTGTAACAAAGTAAAAATAGAAGGAGAAGAGAGTGGGCTTGATAGTCATAAGGATACCCCTTCTGCCTCATACGTAAGAGGTCGACCATACCATTTCCATCTCTATACCTTCAACTTGACTATTCTAGCAGAATATTGCACTCGAGGGGGCTATTAGGAGATCTGGTGTACAGACGAATGGCACTATCATCACATGGTCGCATATGCTCCGGATTATTGCGGACGACATTGACTACCTTGGTAACGATCGCAGGGTAGTAGTGGAGGCTTTTGCCCTAATGAAGAGGGAGCCGGCGAAGATAGGCTAAATCATCGACTCAACCAAGACGGAGTACATGGTTGCGGGTAAAGATAAAGGTAGACCTATTGGTGTTAGTGCTGAGGTAGTGCTTGATAGGGAAGTTGTTGAAGAATTTGTTTATTTTTGAACACATGACATGTGACATGTGACAATGACGTTTCCTGTGTAGTGAAAAGACGTATTGCTGCTGCGAATAGGGACTTCCTCGAATATTGGAAACGAAATTTGCTCTGATTCATAAGGATGTAAAAAGAGGCGGACCGTGAAGCTTTTGGGGGTTTCGAGCGAAAAGTGCTACGTACAATTCTCGATGGGAAGAAAAGAAAAAAAAGATGTGTGGCGCAGAAGCATGTATCACGAGCTGTATCAAGTGTATAAAGAAGAAAATATTGTGAATCGTATAAAATACGGCAAGCTCCAGTGGGCCGGTCACTTAGTGCGAATGTCGGAAGAAAGAATAGCAAAAACAATATTCATCAGAGATCCGGATAGAGGCCAGCGACTTCGTGGAAGGCCATGAACACGCTAGCTGTTGCACGCGGTGGAATCGGACCTGGGAACCCTAAAATTTTATAGAAACTGGAGGAACATCACCCAAGATTGACAATTATGGAGCTCTACAATACGTCATTCAAAGGTTGTTTAGAGCTTCTAGTGGAGTGTCTTCAGTTGTCATAAGACGATTTCGTACTATCCCATTTTATTCCACCACTTGAAGTGAACGAACGATTTATTAAAAGTCGCAGCATTATAGGATGTATTGTTGCTATACGTTTAGATTGCATCAATTATGCTCACACATTTCTCATCAAGCGATTTCTAAAAAGTTACAACTTTCTAAGACGACTTAAAAATTGGCACATCTTCGAAAGTTCCGAAGCTTCCAATGAATGATTCTCGAAATGATTTTGATCGCACATAGCTACAAAAAAAAGTCGCAGCTTTCTATGGCGAGTTTCTAGAATAGATTACCTTTTCGGCTATTCTGGAGCTTCTGGAGCACCACTTAGGTCAACGTTTGGTTCTTGAAATGATATTGCTCTAATTTGCATAAATCGTTTTGTGAAACAGTACGGTTTACGAGAAAGAATTTAAAAATTGGCTTTTTTCTCAGAATGTTCCGGAGTTCCCGGAGGACCATTTAGCGGAGTTTTGCTCTCATATTCATAACATACCACTCACATTCTAGGACGATTTTCAAAAATTTGTCTTTACTATGGATGTTCCGGACCTTCAGCACCAGATGACCAATGGTGGTCAATGCGTTGTTCATGCAATGATTTTACTGTCACAATGCTACAACAAGTAATAGTTTCTAGGACGGATTTCCAGAATTTGCATTACGCCAACAACAGATTTATAAAAAAAATCTCAACTTCAAAATATAATCTTCTACACCTGTTCATTTCTCCTGATGTTCCAGAACTTTCTAAAGACCACTTAGTGGCCATCTGGGATGAATGAGTAGTCCTTGTAATGATTTTGCTCTCCCATTACTACAGCACTAAAATTCCAAAAAGTCTCAGTTTTCTAGGATAAACTTTCAGAATCGGCAACTTCTCCGGATGTTTCAGAGCATTCGGTGGTCCACTTAGTTGCCTTCTGGTGTCAAAGGGTGATCCTTGCAATGATTTTGCTCTCAACACACGGATTACAAAAAACTGCTGCTGTCTATTTTTCTTATTTATATTTATTTATATTGAAAAGTATTTTTGGCCACTTAACACTCTACGGGGAACCTGCCCTGGAATGAAAACTATAAAATCAGCACGTCTGGTGGCTCTAAAACAATCAGAAACAAACTGCTGAGGCAATTTCAAGAAGTTTGATGCCCATATTGTGAGGTTTATTTATGACCATTCTTGGCCCCACTGGGAACCTTTTCCGAAATGGCCACTCAAATCTTTAACACATCTGTTGGAACCACAGTCTGCTGTGGAAGTTTCAATAATTTTGACATCCATATTATTGGGAATCCCATGAGAAATGTTTTTGGCCAACCTTGACCAAACACAAACCCCCCTCCCCACCCGGGAAACTTGTTCCAAAATGGCCACTCCGGAGTCAACTTATCAAGAACACACGCTAGAAATAATTTGAAGAAGTTTGATACCCATATTGTTGATGTTCCCTTGAAAAGTGTACATGACCACCTATGACCCCTCGAGATACCTGTTCTGGAATGGCCAATTGAAGATCTGCACTCTGATAGCCCCAAATTAATAAAAATCAACCTGCTGATGAAATATCAAGAAGTTTGATACCCATATTGCTGATTACCTATCGAAATCCATGATAAATATAATCTATGCAGGACATATCCCCAGAAATCCGGATCTCCCGGTGATCCGAAAGACCGGAATGGTCCAATCCTAAAACAGCATGATAAATGACAAAATTTGAATCGAATGAGCCCAAAACGGATGAAAACGGTTAAAAATTGCCTAAGATATAAGCATTTTAGTTTAGTGGGTACCCGGGTACCCTGCCGGCCATTTAAAGGGTAAAAAATGTCGGAACCCCTTCTTCCACCCCTCTAATCAAAATTTCAGTTAACCCGTACAATCGATTTTGGCCGTCATTGTTCTGGATATGACAGAGTTTCAACCTCCTTCTATGAAAATTTAGATTAGATATCGCGAATTGAATTCCAAAAAGGTACCCGGGTACCCAGCCGGCCACACAAGGGTTAACTGTATAAGCCGTAAGGTAGGCAATTAAATAATGTACTGCTTCAAGTGAAAACCGTCAGCCGAATTTTGGCAACGAGTGTTCTAATAGGGGAACTGGGGGTAGGACGCCCACGTTAAGGAAATTGCCGTTTTTATCAATGAAAACCACCATTTTAGCCAGTTTTCACCACCGATATCTAATTTCATAACAGATATCTAATTGTCCATTTTATTGCACAGAAATTTGATTTTTTAAAAGCACCCGAAAAAAAAATGATTTTGAAACCATGCGGGGTGAGATGCGCCAGTGGATGGGTTAAAACGCGCATGTGCTTATCGTACTGATTTTCATTTTAATTGCCTACATTAAGGCAATTAACCGAATGTTTCAGCTGTTTCGGTCATACGAAATGAGCATGGGCGTTTTTAACGACGATTTCGTGTGGAACATAAAGAACACGAGTAAGCAGCATGGCTCATGGCTCAATTATTAATTTATCAATGTATAACAGCGACAGAAAGACTAAATTCCACCGAGCTAGAATTGCATCAAAACACGCAAAAATCGTTTTTTCGAGTTTTTCATGTATAACTAGAGAAAAATCATGAAATATATGTATCCAATGGCAATATTTTTCATTGCTTTATCGTATAGACTATTGAAAATAATCAAAATGGGGATATTTAACCTTATTCAGGGGTGGCGCGTTTTAACCCCTATGGGCGTGCTACCCCCACTTCCCATATTGTTCAAAAAAGTTTTGGTTACTTGTGTCACTATACTAATAAAAATAGTGAATTTAACATGAATGCTAAAATGGTGTGATTGTTATCCGTTCATATAATGTGCGAAAATAGGTCCATTCCAAAAACTACTTGATTGGGCAAAAGAAAAATCTTTTGCACTGTCTGCCTACTTAAGTGATTGCTAACAAACCGAGTCAAAACAATTTTTCACGCAGATTTATTGCGTTTGTCAATTGAAGAGGTGCATGAATCTTGCGTATTAAAAATAAAGTCGGCTCGATACACTTTTTCAAAGAAGCATTGATAAATATCTCTCTACGAAACGATGTATTATTGTTGAATTATTGATTAATTTGCATGATGAGCCAACGTTGCATCCAGGCCTAACATTACCTCCCGTTACCCTATGACAAGTTTTCTAATCAGTACTTGATCTGTGTTTCAATGTATGTTCACAACATTCGTTTTGATAATGTGTGCTTGATTGAAGGAACGGAATCGAATGGTATTGTATGGTATGTTTTTTTCCTGTTACTATTACTGTTGGTATGTTACTGTTAACCAAAGATACACCCAAACACAACTGTATCCTTTCAAATTCAATTCTCCCATAGTAAAACTCCATTATCCATCGCAAATAGCCCGCCAACTTCATTTGTTGTTATATCATCACATCAATAAACAACATTCAATTACTCCCTATTACCGGTTACCACCGTCGCTTATCAGAACATTTCCAACCGATCCATACATCATGCATGCAAAGTGGAACCGTCGACTACGCCTCCACCCATGCTGTTGCTGCCGAACACGCCAAACACGAACATTTTGCACGGCTTACATAACCTTCAACTCGGGCCCTGTGTAATGCCGCGAGCCTTTGAATCCGTCCAACTTTGTACTGCAAGGTTTAAGGTGAAACGCGTAAGAATCGTTTAATTTTCAGTAAAGATGAGCCATATAACAACCAAAAGAATTTTCTCATAATTGTGTCATCTATTGAGAAGTGTGCTTTAAAAAATACGAAAAGGGTTAAGCTAGAAATTCTAATGCGTTTGCCCTTAATTGCCGATTTGAATTGGTTTTGCCATATGGTCACACATATTGTATGGGGAGATCTCTCAAAACGCTCCTCCCCTTTTTGGTATTCCGTTCGTTTTCGGTGGTCTAATGACATACTCATGGTTCATAGTATATGAAGATGTGCACTTTCTCGCCCTAATATCAGTTTTCCAAATCAGTTTATCAGGTAAAGTTAAAAATATTGCTCATCAATGGTAGTGAACTATATCTGCTAATATGAAAACACTCATGATTTGAAACTAGATTTGTTCCTGTAGGGACAAATTGGACCAATCTCTTCTTATGCGAATGCTGTTTCGCTGAACATTTGCATCTTTCACATAGGGGGTCTTAGCAGGGCCTACACATCGGGTGTGTTGTTTTTTTGCTGAAGTAATTGATTTCCACAGCCCAAATTAGAGCCAAGTTTTCGCATTCGATTTTGATATCGGTATGCAACAAATTACATTTGCGAGCCAGGAGTATGCCTTATTGCCTACTGCCTATAATTGCAGGACTTGTTATGCGTTTTGCGCCGGTTGATGTGTGTGCATTGAAGGAGAAAGGAATTAACAGAAAAAAAAGCTAAACATAAAATAGAATTCCTCTCACTGGACGTGTGACTGTGAGGCTCGCTTTCTTTGCGGCGCGGTCGGTCAGTCGTTTTAGCGTGTTGATTTGCGGTCTAGGTGCGCACCAAAACGGAATTGATGCGTGTAATGATTGATGAGTCAACGTAGCGATGGAAGCCGGTCGCTTTTCGTATATTCGATCGTTGCGTTTTCGTAAATATTAACTTTTTGTTGTAAATTGAGTTGTAGGTGTTGTAGCTCCGGTTCTACTGTCGGTGATGCCAATTTACTTTTCGGAAAGATTCGGAATTTCAGCCATCAGGCCTAGTGAATATGAGAGTTAGATGATTCAGAGCATGGCCACGGGCGTCTTTATTTGGTTCCCAATCCTTAATCCAATCCTATCTTCTTCTTCTTATTGGCATTACATCCCCACACACTGGGACAGAGCCGCCTCGCAGCTTAGTGTTCATTAAGCACTTCCACAGTTATTAACTGCGAGGTTTCTAAGCCAGGTTACCATTTTTGCATTCGTATATCATGAGGCTAACACGATGATACGTTTATGCCCAGGGAAGTCGAGACAATTTCCTATCCGAAAGTTGCCTAGACCGGCACCGGGAATCGAACCCAGCCACCCTCAGCATGGTCTTGCTTTGTAGCCGCGCGTCTTACCGCACGGCTAAAGAGGGCCCTGATCCAATCCTATATAAGAACCCATGTTTAGAGTACCGGCTGACCTCATCGCTATTCTTATAGCGCCCCCCTTGAGTGCTTTTTTAGGATAGCGCCTCATCTTTCCACCACCGGTGGTTTCTGTTTTAGGTATAACAGCTTCATAATAAGTTCCAACCGGGCGTTGCTGGAAGCAGGCTTTTCAATTACTACATTCCAACTTGAACTTTGCTAGCCTTTCAACATAGTATTTTCAGTGCCGTAGCGTGCGGTTGTTGGTCAGGTTGGCTCCCACCGAAGGCGTGGAAGTCAAGAATTGCACAATGAGGAATATCATTATTTTATTAGTTAAAGGACCAATTAATAACCAACCGACTGAAAATTCCAACTACAGTCGACTCTCTACAACTCGAGGTTCTATATCTCAATATCTCTCTCTATGTCAATGATTTGGTCGGTCCTTTCAATCTACATACATTTTTGCTTTCTGTATCTCGATAACCTCCCTATCTCGATATCTCCTTATCTCGATGTGTTCTGATCAGGGTTTGAATCCAAAAGAGAATTGCAAAGTCTGTATACATATACGATATGTAGCACACCACGAGATACTGATTCGGGAGGCTATACCTCATGATAAATTTCTTTTAAAAAGCTCCAAACGCACTGGCTCTGATGATGCATTTCAAGTAGCTCTACACAGCTATGTGGTCCACAACACAAAATGAGCAAAAACAAAGCGAAAATCATTACTTCTGTGTGGGGGTTGCCTGTCCGATTCTGTTTTTTTGCTCTTGTATACAAGTTTTTATAAATTTGTTATCATGGCTTGTTATGATTCGGAACAGTTTCTGCCTTACTTTTATCGTTGTTCGTTATTAATTAAGGGCGATTTCTGCAAACCCTGGTTCTGATCATATTTTGTTCACGATTATCTCTCCCTATGTCGATATATTCAAACTTCTAGGCTACTAGACCCCCTTAGGACAATATCAAAAACAAGAAATGACATTTGTTTTGTTGTCGTTTTTCATAGCAACGAGCCTTTTTCGATCTAGCACCCATTTCAATTTGCCTTCCATTCCTCGAACTCTCCCTATCTCGATAATCCCTTCAATATTGAAGGGACATGGTAAAGATATTTATATGAAAAACTATATGGTAAAGATATTTGAACCTTTCTAATGTGTTCAAATTTGCACTATATGTCTGTATGCGTTTGCCATCGAGTACATCATAGTAATTAGTGAAAACAAAGCTTCTACGTTCGAATAACTTGTTTGAAGAAATCCAAACGTGTAAATTTATGACAAATGCTCAGCTTTTGTTTTTTCTAGAATTTAAGGGTAAATCGCACATTAGCAATGCCCAATGAAAAAGTGGAATAAGAATATAATAAATTAACCATGATTTGTAATAAATTTAAAAACTTTTAGGGGAACCAGTGTTTTTAAGCACTTAAAAGCTTGAAAATAAATTTAACATGGTCCAAAACCTAAACGGAACGAGTCGCAATATTCACAAGTCTTGGCCGAAGCTCAAGCCGAAATCCATTTGGCTGAATGCCACTAGACCGAACACACCAACACATTTGGCCGAATGGGTCGGTTATTTGGTTGAATAGGCCATTTGGCGAAAAGGTCGTTTGACCGAATAGATCGTTTCACTTAATAGGTAATTTGGCCGAATAGGTCATTATTTGGCTGAATAGGTCATTTGGACGAATATGTTATTTGGCCAAATAGGTCATTTGGCGTCTCACTTCTCACTTTTCAAAACTGCAAAAGTGAGAAATAAGAAATTACAGGGTGTTCAATAAGTTCGAATACAAATGTTTGATCATTGTGTTTGTAAGCCCAATGTACATATTCTGTATAAGTATTGGTGTCAGCGTTAGCGGTATATATATACGCTAACGGATGTGTGTGGTGTTGACATTCTGTCACTTGTTGTTTGTTTATTACGCGCGGTGAAAATTGATTGTTAACAGCATTTTTTGAAGGTCAAAATCATTGCGGTGTACTACAAAACTGAGATTTTGGGGAAGATTGATACCCCCAGTGGCCCGGTGATAAGACGGAGATCAGTCCTACATGTTCCAATAGGACGGTAACCCTTTATACACGGAAAATGCGATTTAAGCCTTATATGGGGACAATTCCATCGACTTTTTGGACAAAACTTTGCGACCTCCCAGCTTCCCGGATTTGAACCCTCTTAACTTTCTTGTTTGGTCCTTTATTATGTTAAAGCTGTACGAATACAAGGTCAGTAGCTTGGACCAGTTCAAGACGTAATTATCAAAATCTGGAACGAAATGTCCATGCAGACCGTGCGTGTCGCTTGCGATGGATTTCAGAAACGTTTGAAGCTCGTGAAGAAGTACAAAATAAAGGTCATTCCAGAAGAAATGTTATAAACGTTCCATATAAACAATACTTTCAATGAAATGTAACCGGGAAAAGAAATTTAATTTAATTACAATTTTTAAACATTTTTTGAAAGTGTATTCGAACTTATTGAACACCCTGTAGAAATGTTGAGTAAGCGTCTCCCTTCTTACTTCGCTTATCCCTCTTTTCACAAAGAGTAGAGATAAATGTGAAATGAGGAGTGAGAGGGAGACGTCTTTTTTCATACTAATAATTTCTCACTTCTCACTTATCACTGTTAAAAGTGAGTAGACATCTCACTTCTCACTTTGCACTACTCACTTTTCACAGTGAGAAGTAAAAAATTATTAGTGAGAGTGTAACGTCTCACTTCACACTACTCGTTTCTCACTTCTTACTGTAAAAAGTGATAGGTGCGAAGTGAGTATTGAGACGTCTCACGTTTTTCTTTGCACTACTAACTTTTTACAGCGGGAAGTGAGCAATGAGAAATGAAGGTGAGAAGTGAGGCATTACACTTCTCACTTCTCACTAATCATTTCTCACTTCGTAATTCTCACTTTGAAAAGTGCGTAGTGAGAAGAGCGAAATGAGATGTCTCATTTTTTACAGTGAGAAGTGAGAAATGATTAGTGCTACGTGAGTAAAGAAACGTATCACTTCTCACTCCTTATGTTTTCATTTCTCACTGTGGAAAAAGAGAAGTGCAAAGTGAGTAATGAGCCGTCTCACTCCTCATTTCGCACTACTCACTTTTCCCAGTGAGAAGTGAGACGTCTCACTTCTCACTCCTAATTAATCACTTATCACTTCTCACTGTGAAAAGTGGGAAGAGCAAACTAAGAAGAGAGACGTCTCTCTTCGCAGTGATAAGTGAAAAATGATGATTGAGAATTAAGAAGTGAGACGTCAAATGACCTATTTGGCCAAATGTCCTGTTCGGCTAATGGAAGTGTCTAGTTCTAATATTGTCACGGGTGATGTTACCTGTACGTACACTGTAATCAACATTCAAGCATTCGGGCATCCTTTTTTTACATTAAAAAGGCAACAGATAGAATTAGTTATGGTTGGAATCTTATTCATAGCAATAATAGCATTTCGTTGTCAAAAGTGCCTTGAAGGAGACTTTAATAGAGTACAGTGTGCACCTCTGGTTGAATAGAGGTACTCTCTACGAACACGAACTAGCTCTGGCTGAATAGAGGTACTTTCGTCGAACACGAACTCGTTGTTTGTTCGTTGTAAGCGATCAATTCCATCAATTCGGCATATTCGTATGAAACGTAATAATCAAATCATTATATTAACGACTTTGTTGAAGCCTTCTATTCTTTACCCTGCACAGTGGTTTTATTTTAAAACGAAAATAGTTATAAGAATAATTTACGAAAAAAAACTCTAACTCTAACTTTGTTGTCGAAAGGTTGTCAGATCAAGTAGTGCTTCTTCTTCTTTCTTCTTCTTTAACTCTACATTCCAACTGGAACTTAGCCGCTTTTTCACTTGGTATTCTATTAACATTAGTTATTAATTGGAAGCTTTTCTAAGCAGGCCATTGCATGGAGAAGGGTCGTTTGGCCGAAACCCATTTGGCCGAATGCCACTAGTTGTTTGGCCGAATATACAATTTGGCCGAACAGACCATTAGGCCGAAGGTCATTTGGCTGAAAAGTTCGTTTGACCGAAAGGGTAGTTTGACCGAAATGGTCAATTGGCCGAAAGGGAGTTGGCCGAAAAGGACATTTGGTCGAATAAGACATGTAATCGAATAGGTCATTTGAAAATTGAGAAATTATCAATTCTCTTTCCTCATTTCTCACTTCTCACTGTAAAAAGTGAGAAGCGTGAAGTGAGTACTACTCACCTCGTGCTTCTCACTTTTAACAGCGAGAAGTGATAAATGAGGAGTGAGAAGTGAGACCTTTCACTTCTCGCTCCTCATTTTTCTCTTCTCACTGTAAAAAGTGAGAAGCGCGAAGTAAGTAGTGAGACGTCTCTCTACTAACTTCACGCTTCTCATTTTTGACAGCTTGAAGTGAGAAATGAGAAGTGAAAAGTGAGACGTCTCACGTCCTGCTCCTCATTTCTCGCTTCTCACTGTGAATAGTGAGTAGTGCGAAGTGAGTAGTGAGACATCTCAATACTCATTCCGCGCTTCTCACTTTTCACAGTGAGAAAAGAAAAATGAAGAGTGAGAAGTGAGACGTCTCTATTCTCATTCCTAATTTCTCATTTTTCCTGTGACTTATTCGGCTAAATGTCCTATTCGGCCTAATGACCTTTTGGGCCAAACTAGTGATGGGCACAACGGTTCATTCAAATGAGCGGCTCTGAACCAAGCCGAAAGGGTCATTTGGCCAAGCGTTCACTTAAGGCTCAAATTACCGTCATCCAGTCATTTACGAGAAAGACAGCCACGTGCTCGTACCACCCCACAGTAATAAAACCACCCACCGAGGAGAAAAAGCAGTCTCCAGCAGGATGGGAGAAATATTTTTGTTTCAAAACTACATCATCCAATAGCGAAGACATAACTATATCCGGTGGATGCTTCATTTGGTTGTATTTCGCTTCAGTTTTCAAAAAAACTGCCTTTTGCAACATTTTTTCCCAAGAGGGGAAATCGACGATTTACTCTCACGCTATCGTTTATATATAAGAGGCTCGTTAGTTCATTCAAGACTATGAACTCCCGCTGGTTTGAGCGATACATCATTCAAATTATCGGAGTTCGTTTTTAATTTGAACTTCTAGTTACGTCTTTTTTTTACCAAGTTCGTTTATTTGGTAGGCTCAGGAGTTGGTTACTTCTTGATATATAACTTATTTCTAGTGGACTTTTTAGTGCTATTTTGTTTTATTTCGAGCACCGTGCTTAATTTTAATTTGAACGATTTACAGATAAACGGAGTTCAAATTGAATAGCTTTCGAATTAGAACAGCCAAATTACTGTAGTAGATATATCTCTCAAAAGAAAAAAAGCCTAGCCTAGTTTTATGTCTTCCGTATTCAGCTATATTCAATATCATCAACAAGAAACCAATTTTAAATTTACACAATGTTTTATGATGTAAGTCGGTTGCGTCGCTCATTACAAATATGTCCCGTTTTTGAAAAAAATATGCGCAGAATTTCAAACCAACATCAAGCCAGGCAGTTCACACGTGCAGCACTTTTTCAGTTTTTTAAGATCAGAATTGACTTCGACAATGAAATGAAACACAATTTTTGATGGGGAAGGTCAATTATCGATTGACATGCTTGCTGTTGCTGTTATTTGCTATCATCTCTAAATCCCTGTTTTAAAAATCGAGGTTCCAGAAATACCTGCGCTACCTGCGCTACCAGTTCGTTCATTTCAAGGCCAGACAATCCGAAGGAGAATATAAGGGATTGGGATAATATATGCTGGCTCCTGAACAAACAAACAGAAAATGCCAAAAATAAGCGGTCAAGTGACACAGTGTGTGTTATTTGAGCCACAGTTCATTTGAAAGCCGCGGCTAAAATTGAAAGAGTCATGGTTTGAACGCTTTTTCTTACGAACTGGGTCAAACGAACGGCTCGTGAGCGTTCACCCATCTCTAGGCCAAACGACCTTTTCGGCTAAATTACCCTTTCGGAGTAATGATTCTTTTGACCTAATGACCCTTTCGGCCAAATGACCCTTTCGGCCAAACGACCCTTTCGGCCAAACGATCTTTTCGGCCAAACGACCTTTTCGGCCAAACAACCCTTTCGGCCAAACGACCCTTTTGGCCAAATTACTCTTTCGGACAAATGACCCTTTCGGCCAGATGGGTTTCGGCCTAGTGGCATTCAGCCAAATAGGTTTCGGCCAAACGACTCTTTCCCATTGCATGAGTATGTATCTTGTGCGGCAAGTACAATGGATGTCGAGAATGTTTTCCACTCGAAAACATCCTCGACCGGACCAAGAATCGAACTCGCTATCTCCGGATTGGCAATCCTATTCCTTTGCTCGTAAGGCTACTGGAGACCCCAGGGGGCATAATAAGCCAATTGAAAACAACTCGTAAGTCGTATTCCACGAAAAATGTACTTGAAAGGCAAACGACAGGAAGATATAGGATGCATGCAAACTATATGAAAAACGGATAATTGAGTTTTTTGTTTCAGGTTCTTTCTATTATTGTCAGGGTTTTAGTAAATCAAACAAACAAACTTCTAAACAACTGTTTTGATATACTTATAAAAGAATACTCACTCAAAAATGAGCATAATAGTTCCTAGAAAATCGCTGCCAATAATGAAATAAAATCTGCCAATGCCGCCCTATTTGCAAGGTTTAGAAATCTATTACAGTCGCATTGGTCTGCTTTTTATGGTTCATGGGAAATTCACTATGCAGCGCACCGGTGCAAGCCGCTGAATCGCATTTTAGTACCCCATACCAGCAAGCTTCTTAATTAAAAATTAGATAATGAAATTTCTCTGTTCACGCGCTCGCCAACAAGACATCATTCTTTGCGCAGCGCGAGTACCGGGAGGTGAGTCAAGACGAGAAGATTACATGAAATGCGAATAGTTTCTGACCAGTCCAGTCCAAGTGCTGGACTTCGCGTCGTCGGCCGGTGCATTTTTACCAATCTGTCTAGCATCGATTTAGCCGCGCCGGAGAGGAGAGGCAGTTGCGGTCCAGTAGGTGTGCGTTCAAAATTGCATCGCGCGCGCGCCTTATGCGATCGTTAACTTCGGCGGAACTGCATCGATCGCCACGCTTTGCTATGGCGGTTGGTGTGAACGAAATGGTTTGTTAGCGAATGTTTTATTTGATTGCTTCATATAAGCGTTGCTTTCGCTGTGGGCTATTTGTCCAGTCGGGAAAAAAAGTGGATCAATCTAGCTGGGCATTGCAAATGAGCAGTTCATCAATCGAAGCAATGTTCAAAGAATTTCTCAATTGAACGGTGTCGGTAGCTTAATGCGGTTTTGTCTTTGGAAATGTGATACTTAATTATAAATAATGTGCACATTTTAAGAATTTCCACATTTTCAAAACCATTTTTGTAATTGATTTGGCAAACTTTTGAATAACTTCTATAAATGTTCGTGATCATAATTCCATAGGTAATGGAGTTTTTAATTATCACTATGAAAGACTTTCCAATATAACGAAAAGTCATAAATTGTATCCATGTCGATAGAAAAGGTAACGGAAAAATACTTTCGCATTTATAACTTGTAACATTTGGATCAGATCAGTAAACTGCCCATAAATTCATAACATCCCCATGTAGACAGGAAATCAAGCAAACATTGGACTGTTATTAATTTACGGACAGAAAACTCATATAATAGTAATATAACTAATAGTTACAAGTAACTTTTGCACGAAATCCACGCACTGCGTGTTTGATACAATGTTATTGCAAGTTGCCATAAAAGCATATCTGTCCAATGTTCACATGAAATCCTATCTATGTGAGACAGTTACGCTTCTATGATTAGTACGTGTGGTCCAGTACTTCAGTATCGTCTGTGGTTCAGATGCGATATCTCTCGAAAGCGTATAACATAAACGACTCAATGCATTCTATTATGATGATGTTGAAACATGGAAGCGAAGGCAGTTTTCCAGCTTATTTAAGCAAGTAATAGCAATGCAACAGGGGTAGGAGGAATCACGGCATTCAACATAAATCAGTAGGTAAGTAGGAAGAAAAAGGGCTATCGTTTATCGCCGCATCGACCACCATCCGTATCATTGCACGGAGAGAATAGTCTGAAGGTAACATTCGCCATACAAATTGGAAACGGGCGTGCACTAATAGTAATATTGCTTATTTAGGTTTATTGATACATTCGCATAGCAATTCAAGTAGGTTAACGATGAGGGAAGCATGTTGAATAAAAGTCGTTATTTTAATGTTACACACTCTGATAGATGTCGATACTTTCTATTCATATCATGTGCGGGTCTGCGGTATCACAAAATGTATTGATTAGATATGTTCAGTTGTAGCGGGTTGTTTGTAGGTCTGGCTACCACCAAAGTCGAAAGCCCTTTTTAAGTGTGCCAGGTTCATAAATAACCCGTCTTTGATTAGGGGAGACTGGGTAGACTTGATCCCCTTTTCTGATTTCCGATGTATCACAGCCAAAAATAAATGAACATACGCGATTTCCACACAGACTATCTAAGAAATATAGTGTTTATCTTTACTGATGTATGACAGTCCTAAAATTATTGTTGTTATTGATACACAATCGATTTTTTGGGGTGCTGTCAAAAATCTACATTTAAAATACTCTCCAAGAACTTGCTTTGATAAAATTAAAAAGCTGCCCTCAGATTTTTTAAATATTTTTCCTTCAAAATACGCGGAATTTTCGAATTTCTGTGCGTATACATGAACGATTTTTGTTATTGAATTCGACAGCACATGCAATTTTAAAATTTGGGGAGATTTGATCCCATTTCTATGATATCTACGCAATAAATATTTTTTCTGCCAACCATTCATCAAATCTGTCAAATCTACAAAAAAATTAGAAACCTGAGAACAGATTTATATATTTTTTAATTTTTTCGCCAAATTTTTGTATGGTTGACTAATAGGGGATCAAGTGTCCCCATATTGAGGCAATAACTTCAAATCCAAATATCCTAAAACTTTGATGAAATGTTGACATTTTCAACAGTACAGATCATTAAGCATATTTATGGCTTTGTGCTGTGAAAAAACGAACGCATTTGTTCATTGTTATGAAAAGTTGTTCAAATTTTGCTTGGCCAATAAAAAAATCTTTACTTACTTGATACTTGATGGGCTACAGCTCTTCGATGAACCTACGCCGAATGGAGTATCCTTCTCCACTGGACTCGATCCTGGGCCAATCGCTTCCAGTCGCCCTGAACATTGAGCGCCCTCAGGTCCTCTTCAACTGCAAAAAGCCATCGTGTACGCGGCCTTCCACGAAGCCTGCGGCCTCTTCCGGGTTCTCTACTAAATATTATCTTCGCTTGACGTTCTTCCGGCATACGAACAACGTGACCAGCCCACCGTAGTCTGCCGTGTTGTATAAGCTTAATAATATCCAGCCCTTTATACACCTGGTACAATTCGTGATTCATGCGACGCCGCCAGATACCGTTCTCCTGTTTACCGCCGAGTATTGTTCGCAGCACCTTACGCTCAAACACTCCGAGAGCTCTCCGATCAGCCTCCTTTAACGTCCATGTCTCATGGCCGTAAAAAGCCACCGGAAGAATCAGAGTAGTATACAGCGCGAGTTTTGTTTTCGTTTGCAGACTACGGGACTTAAGCTGGTTACGAAGTCCGTAATAAGCCCTATTTGCAGCTGCAATACGCCTTTTCACCTCGCGGGTAACATCATTATCGCACGTCACTAATGTTCCAAGATACACAAATTCTTCTACCACTTCAAATTTTTCACCATCCAGCACTATTTCGCTACCACCACCACTAATGAACCCACGTTGATTGCCAGCGACCATGTACTTCGTTTTGCTGGTATTGATCGTGAGTCCAATCCTCGCTGTCTCCCTCTTAAAAGGCGCAAAGCCTCTTCCACGGCACGGCGATCAATTCCGATAATATCGATATCGTCCGCAAATCCCAGTAGCATATGCGATTTTGTGATAATGGTCTCCTAATCGCTCCCTCGAGCGCTATATTTAACAGTAGATTCGAGAGTGCATCACCCTGCTTTAATCCATCTAAGGTAACAAATGACGTCGATATTTCATCCGCAACCCTTACACTTGATTTCGATCCGTACAACGTTATACGAATCAGCCGTATCAGTTTCGTCGGAAAACCATGTTCAGGCTTAATTTGCCATAATTCATTCCGTTTCACTGAATCGTACGCCGCCTTGAAATCAATAAACAGATGATGTGTCTGCAAGTTGTACTCCCGGAATTTATCAAGGATTTGTCTCAGGGTAAACATTTGATCCGTCGTTGATCGGCCCTCACGAAAACCTGCTTGGTATTCGCCGACGAAGGACTCTTCAAGCGGTCTCAATCTGTTGAACAGAATACGGGACATAATTTTGTACGCCGAATTAAGGAGGGTTATTCCTCGGTAATTGGCGCACTCCAGTCTGTGCCCTTTCTTAAAGAGAGGGCAAATGAGGCCGTCTAACCAGCTAGCAGGCATTTCCTCGTCTTCCCATATTTTCGACATAATATGGTGCAGAACTTCATAAAGCTGCTCACTGCCATGTTTGAGAAGTTCAGCCGGGAGCTGGTTCTTCCCGCAGCCTTATTGTTTTTCAGCTCTTTGACAGCTTTTTAACGTCATCTAGTGTAGGTGACTCCACAGCTTGTCCATCGTCGCTAATATTTATTCTGTTCACCGATGCACCGTCACTTCCTCCATTCAACAAAGTCTCGAAGTGTTGCTTCCACCTGGCAGCCACTTCAGTTTTATCTGTCAGCAAATTCCCTTATTGGTCGTTGCACATGACGGGAGATGGCGCTGTCTTTCTCCGCACGCCATTGACAGACTCATAAAACCTCCGCATATCGTTCTGCTCCATTTTTTCCTGCGCCTCACTAATAACTTGTTCTTCGTACTCTTTTTTCTTCCTGCGGTCATCTTTAGGAAGGTCAAAACATACAAACCTCCCTGCAGAATAAATAGGGTTGTCAATCCAAAAAATAATTCACCACATAAGTGTCATTTGTTTAGAGGATCTATTCTAAAAAATACGCTAGAACAAAACTACTTTAGTTCTCGATAAAACAGGGGGTGATCAAGTCTCCCCGGGGATCAAGTCTACCCACCTTCCCCTATCGTAAAACGTTATGAAGATGCATTCAAGTGACCAAAAGCGCTAAAGAACTGTATAAAACCTCGGTTTATGTCTTATTTTAGGGAGTTCGTGTTGGGGTAACCAACTTGATTTGGACCAACACTTTTGTACCCTCCTGGCGACATTTTCTTCGATCCTGAACAAAAATCGATTCAAGTGTGAGAAACTGAAGCCTTATTTTTAAGTTTACCTATCTCTACAGTTATGAAATAAAGAACTCCGTTCACATATTATTAAAAAAATCAACTAGTCCACATTCACAGCGACGATAAGAAACTGAAGGCATGTAATAAAATTATGTGACCCTACCACAAAGAAGAAAATAAAGTATATAGCATGTCTCATTAGACTATCGATTACCTACATAATGCGAGCTTATCGCGTTTTAATCTGTGTTCTATTTATCACTTATCAGCTTGAAAGCTATTCTAAATCAGCAATATTCATCCCGCCTCAATCGATGGCTGAAACCAGCCTTACCTTCAGGCGTTAGTTCGATAAACGATCAGATAAATTTATTTATTAAAAGTTATGTCAACAACAAATTATGTTCGCATGGCTAGTTCGTCCCGTCCACTGTAGCCGTAACGTGTTGGTTGCCTTGGTTCCAACTTTTCCATCTCTACGATCTCACTTCTGGCCCAGTTGCACTTGGCGTGCAAACGGCGACAGTCGGCAATGATGCAGGCATGATAAAAGCGTCCCGCGCTTCAAATGGACGCTGGCAACCGCCACGCCGCCGCAACGATGACTGAACCCAATGGGCAGGAAAGTAGTTCTACCACTCCGGTGCCACTCTCTGCGCGGTGGTTCAATGGGTTCTGCTGCCTGGAGCGCCTCCAACCATAACCAGAGCGACACGAGAGGATTTATGGTCCATCTGTTGTCGTTGGTGGAGCTGCTTTATCTGAAATTGAAATCGATCGCGAAATGTGTATGTTGGCCCAGGTTCGAAGGCTCGATTGCGATCAGCGTTAAATAAATCGGTGTAACATTTTCTCACTTTTCACCGCGGGTCGTCGAGTCGAGCTGCCCAAAATGTCGTGCTCCGATCGTTTAACATGTGTAACATCGACTTGCCGGCTTGTTGTACATCTCGTCTACCACCTGTGATGATTCTTCTAATTCCATTGTTCACCGGTGGAGTTGTTTTATTTTTGTTCGTTGTGGTCAAGCAACTTCCTTTAAAGTTTACTTCTGGCTTGCCGATATTGAGCAAACCAGTGGTGAAGGATCACTAGAACGAGTATGTGATATACGCATTTGGGAATACATATAAACTATTTTTTTTGTTAGTAATGGTTGTCAAAAAGGTATTCTTTTAGTTTTAAGACTAAGTTACGTCTCGTGGAGGAAACCTGTATGGGGTCTTCGGAAACTAAAAAAAAAATTAACAATGAAGGAATAAAAACAATATTTACAAGCTGCGGAAATTTATTTTAACTAAACCAAAGCCCGTAGGCTAAGCAGCGGTGATGAAGCCCGTCAGAGTAGTCCTCATTGAATGAAACATTTTCGGAGCTCAGATTCGCTACTGAGGGTCCCATTTATGGGTGGATTAATTGCATAATGTGGTCATATAGAAATAAACGGTTGCGACCAATCTGCTGGTCATTGAGAGCAAATCGCCAACTGCTACAATGTGGCACTACATATGAACATTTTTTCCTTTTGAATTCGCTCAAGTGTGTTCGATTGCGCAATTTTTGCTGCTGCTGCTGCTGAGGCTGTTACTGTCAATGGGCAACTTTGGGAAGAAATGAATTTACTGTCGAACGAGAAAAAAAGCTATATGTGTACCATAAACTTGGTGGGTGACTGTGTCGTATACGTAGAGTCGATATCGTAGCAACTGCCTAGCATGAATGGCAAAAACTTTCTGAACGAATTCGCAATAAGCAGAGAGATGCAAATGTTTATCATTTCACATGGGTCAAAGCAAAGATCGCAGAGGAGTTGCACATTTGCATTAACATTTTTCACCGCTGATTGCACTAATGGTGGGTATTTTTTTCTTCTGTTGGATCGGTGATCGGTGATAGTGTGCTCGAAATAGGTTTCTGGGAAAGAGTATTTTTGTCGTCACTAGATCAATGGGTCAGTTGAGTCGTGTTGGTTAGTTTCTGGTATATTGATATGCATAACCAAGTTTTTGTCAGCTGACAAGTGCATGAAATGTAAGAAATGTAGTGAATAAAATAGAAATGTCTCATAACAATTGAATAATATTAAAAGATAATAGTGACATTGTTTTGAAGCAATTAGTTGCAAAAACTTCATTTTTTCGGCACGTGACGTAAATAGAATTTAAAACATTATTGACATCCAAAAGTAAGTCTATAAGAAGGCACTCTTAGAAACCCAAAGAACAAAGTAGATGCTTTGTATATACATCATTTACCGTCAACAATTGTGCCATTCCAGGTCATCCAAGAATTTCCGGGAGTCTACAAGCGTAACCAAGGACCTAAGTTCTACAAGCGTCACGAAAGAGCTGTTATCTCTTTCTAAAAATGGCTCATGCCCTATATGATCTATTAAACCAAACTCAACATGCCTTAAGCAGCCGTTCCTTTCCAGGTCATCCAAGAATTCCATAGACTCCTCAGCCACAGTTTCATTCCAAATATGTCCTCCGAGTATTTGTCTTTTATTTGGGTCTCAAATGTAGGTATATGAGTTGATCATGATCATGATGATCAAATGGTTTACCGAATCAATCAAGTCTTTCCTGATGTCTCCAGCCGCGTTGTCAACCCAATTGTCTCTAATTTGCGTCTCAAATACAGGCATATGAGATGTTCGAAGGTCTCTAAATTGTTCTGGAGTTTGAATCAAATGGGCTACCGAATAAACTGAGGCTTGCGTGATGCTCCAGCCACGGAATCAACCCAATTATGTCCTCCGAGAATTGCGTCTCAAATCTATGCATATGAGATGTTGCAAGATCTCTACATTGTGCTGGAGTTTGAATCAAATGTTCTGCCTAATCAACCAAGTCTTCTATGATGTCCCCAGCCACGGTAACCACCCAATTATGTCCTCCAAGTATTTGCCTTTCGCTCGCGTCTCAAATTCAGGAATATGAGTTGTTCTAAGATCTCCAAACTGCCCTTGAGTTTGAATCAAATGGTCTGCCGAATCAACCAAGGGTTCCATGATGTCCCCGACCCCGGTTACAACCCAATTATGCTTTCCGAGTGTATGTCTTTTTCTTGCGTCTTAAATCTGGGAGTATAAAATGTTGTAATGTCTCCAAATTGTTCTGGAGTTTGAATCAAATGGTTCGAATCAACCAAGGCTTCCATGATGTCCCCTCTCCAGCCGCGGTATCAACCTAATTATGTCCTCCGAGTATTTCACTTTCGCTTGCGTCTCAAATATAGGCATATGCGATGTTCTAAGATTTCCAAATTGTCCTAGGGTTTGAATCAAATGGTTCGAATCAAGCAAGGATTCCATGTCCCAAGATGCGGAATAAACCCAATATTGTCCTCCAAGTATTTTTCTTTCACTTGCGTCTCAAATCCAGACATATGAGATGTAGTAAGATCTCCGAATCGTCCGGGAGTTTGCATCAAATGGTCTGCCGAATCAACCAAGGCTTCCATTATGCCCCCAATCGTGATAACAACCCAATTATGTTCTCCGAGTATTTGTCGTTCGCTCGCGTCTCAAGTGTAGACATATGAGTTGATCTAAGATCTCCAAATCGTCCTGGAGTTTGAATCAAATGGTCTGCCGAATCAACCAAGGCTTCTATGATGTCCCCAGCCACGGTAACAACCCAATTACGTTCTCCGAGTAATTGTCGTTCGCTAGTGTCTTAAATGTAGGCATATGAGTTGTTCTATGATCTCTAAGGTGTCCTGGAGTTTGAATCAAATTGTATGCCAAATTATCCAAGGATTTCATGATGTCCCCAGCCGCGGTATTAACCCAATTATGTCCTCCGAGTATTTTTCTTTAACTTGCGTCACAAATCAAGACATATGAGATGTTGTAAGATCTCCAAATTGTCTTGGAGTTTGGATCAAATGGTTTACCGAATCAACCAAGGCTTCCATGATGTCCCCAGCCGCGGTATCAACCCAATTATGTCCTTCGAGGTTTGGTAGACTACTTGATTCACACTGGAGGACAATTTGGAAAACTTAGAACATAGCATCTTCATGTACAAAAAATGTGCTTGTAGGACGCGATTGGGTGCATACCTGTGCTGGGGACATAGGGCAGATTGGATAACCTTGATCATGTCATCTTCATGAATAAAATATGTGCATGCACAGATAAAAATATGTTTTGATTTTGAATGTATTTTCATGCACATATTTGGAGCATGCAAATAAACGTAACATTAAATTGATCTCACTATTTTTTTAAATCGAAATAAATGTAACGGTGCTTGCTTGTAAAGTTCAATCAAATTTAATAGAATATCGAATGTTAATTCGTTTGATGGAATAAGCTGCAATTTTACATGTCGTTGAATTTTCAAAATTACTTGCTGTGTGTGCTTAACCGAGTTTCGATTGCCTTGAGCCTTTCAGCTCTCACCTTATTCGTTGAGCCATTTAGCTCCCCGAAAGCGGGAGCTCCTCCGAAACCGGCCGTTTCGTCACGTTCTGAGGTTACGCGCGGTAGCTGGCGCTGGCGTTCCCATTTTATTATCGACATATATATTCACGACTTCCGCGGCGGAGTACTCATGATCCGCTATCCGTAAAGGCTGCCTGCTGCTCTCCACTGTTCTGGGCTCTGGCACATTTCTGACGATGTTATCGGTGGTATTATCCGTTCCACATGCTTCCAACATTGCACGCCTCTCCGTTTCAAACCGGGGGCATGGATGTGTTCAGCCATTTCTGTCACGTCTGGAAATTGCGGACAGGCGGGAGAAGCCGCGTGTCCGAACCTGTGTAGGTACCACTTGAAGCATCCGTGGCCTGTTAAGAACTGGGTCAAGCCAAAATTTAGCTCTCCATGAGGTCTGCTAATCCATGCCGACACACTTGGGACTTGGCGATGGGTCCACCTTCCCTTAGCCGAGCTGTCCCATTCCCTCTGCCATTTGGCTACTGTTGCTGCCTTGATATTGCAATATGGCGCTTTCTCGCACGTGTGCGCCTTATGACCCTCTTCGCCGCATCTCCTACATAAGTTACTCCTATCCGGCCCTTTGCACGCCCACGATAATTTAGGGGTCGCAGCGGCAATTTATGTTTATATGGAAAAAACTTTTAATTTGTTTAAAGTATCCTACAAATGTCAAATAGTTATGAATTCAAATGTATATAAACATAAATTGCCTTTGCGCCACCCCTAAACCACCTCCAAATTACCTACAATTTTGCCAGGACTCCTAAATCATAAAAAAAGCTGATAGACATATGGGAGTTGGACATGTCGAACATTTTTGAAATTTGAACTACTAGCGTCCATATGAGGTAGGAACGAGTGCCTGTATGAGCGTGAATGAGCGAGTACAGTAAGTACTGACTACCCAACTAACATTTAATGTCAATGTAAATGTTATTTCAACTCGTCTATACGGCTTCAAGCTGAATATGTGTGCTATACATATGATCAATAACTTCTATTCAATGCTTTTACCAGCAAATCTGGCGAATCTATTCAGCTGTTTTTGACGTGCCTGCACAACTACTTTACAGCATGTTACACAATTTTTTCTCAATCCTTATTAAACCATTTAGTAATATAATTCGCTTCAATGGCGCTTATTCAGATTTTTTAAATCTGTTAAATAAGTTTTATACAGCCACTGAATTCATTTTGATTAAATATTATTTGAGAGGAGAGTAAATTTCGGAGTTTATTTAATGTTTTTTTTTTGTGGAAAACTCAAATATCAATTTTGTTGCTACCTAGATTCGAACTCCTGATCTCCTGATTCAATGGCCGCTGCTCTGTCATCACCGTCACTTTGACATATGTAAATAACAAAGAAAATTATGGATGTGCTTCTTCGCATACCCTATAGGTTGTTTTACTAACGCAATTTTCAGATTCATGCTGTATAAACGTTAGAAAGAGGCCTACATGCTGCTTTCAGTACATAAGCTTAAAAAGTATGCTTTCAGCATTATTTCAACCATTATTCAAACATCTGTCAGCATGTTCTGTGGGCTAACTTTTATGCATCATCAATCGCTGAAATTGTTTTTAGGCAACATTTTCTCGATCTGTATAGATGCTACTCTGCTGCTAATCGTTTAACAGTAGCCGTCAACAGCAATATCGCTTCTAAATGGCTTGTTTTATTACACTATCTGCTAGCACTAATGACAGCGCTTTGTCAGTTGCTATAAGAGCAGGTGAATACCTTTGTAGCTGCATTACAGAAATCAATAGCTCATACACAGCTCCGGAAACAAAAATCAAATGTAAACATTGCGGTTTTGATGTTCCATACTGATAAGGTATTAAAAGAAGCAGTATAAGGTTTATTTAAACGTTGTGTAATCTTCAAAGATATAGAAGTTGCTTAAAACCTTCGTTAGTTCATTTATAGCGCCATTACGCTATATTGTTAGTGCTATAACAACAGCGAAAACATTTTCACTGTGAATGCTACTCACCGTAATATAGGAAGTTGCTAACAAGCAAATTAATTACATACATGAGCTCTTAACCGATAAACTTTGTTGCTAATTCAGACAGAGCTGTTTTATGGCTATATGAAAGCTGCATAAACGATAAAAAATGAAATATATTCGGCACAAACTGACTAGCTGATAGATATTTGGGTAATAGTCGTTGTAGTTTAAGGGATTATTTGCGGAGGCTTTTCTTTTATTCAGCATTGGCTGCTTTTATTCAAATATAATACAGCCAAAGGCTAGAAGTTGAAGCTTTTAGCACCAAAATTGTTAGTTGGGTATCCCTCAGACGTAATACTGTAAGATAGTCCCGGGTATTAGCAGAGAGGGTAACTCAAGTAACCTTCCGATACTTGGGTGGGTGGCTAAGAAACACATTTTTTCTATGGATCTATTAGTGGTGCTCAACAATTAGTAAAGCTTTTTGAAATTACGCTTCTGATCATTGTTCATCTAGCTTCTATTCCCTAGAGAGATGAATGAAAGCGAAACTTATTGGACACTTTAAAGTCTGGTTGTTGTACCTGGATTCATGAAAATAAGTGTCTTTTTAGAAGAAAATGCATTTGCATAGGGGCCCTCCTTAGCCTAGGTGTAAGATGCGCGGCTACAAAGCAAGACCGTGCTGAGGGTGGCTGGGTTCGATTCCCAGTGCCGGTCTAGACAATTTTCGGATTGGAAATTGTCTCGACGTCCCTGGGCAAAAAAGTATCATCGTGTTAGCCTCATGATCAGGCATTGAACAAAATCAGATCATGAATAAAAATCGACTAAATTCATGCCAACTTGATGTTCTACTGCGGCCTTATCGCTGATGCTTTCTAGATCGTTGACATTTGGCGTTCGTTGATTCAAAGTTCAAAGATCATCATCGCTCACCAATGGGAGACAACTGAGGAGGAAAATCATCTGGTAACCTAACAATGAGTGTTGTTACCACTAAGGGTATGCGATAACACACTTTTTCCTAACGAAACGAAACGAAACGAAATTTAAAATGTCTATGTTGATTCGAAACGAAACGAAACGAAATATAGATTTACTTTCGAGTCTTCGAAACGATACGAAATCAGGGTCCATTTAATTCGAAATTTTTCGAAACGAAACGAAATTTAATTTTTTTTTCCGCGGAATTTTTATTAAATTGGTTTTATTTTGTGTACGGGTTTTCGATTTCACTTTTCAAAGTCAAATAACTGTTTTGGGATAAATAGAGTTATAATAAGAGTAGTAGTAGTCTGTGATAAATCGTATCATTCCCGTTTATATACCATTGCCAATAAGGCAATACCCCAGCATTTGTGCCGCTTTGAAAGCATATTAGTAAGTATATAAAAATATAGAAATTGTTTGATTTTTCGTTTCAAATTTCGTTAAAAACCTAATTTCACCTGAATTTTCTTTAATTTTTTGTGAATTTTTTCATAGGGTTAACTCATAGTTTCATTGACGCTAAAGGTCGTAATCGAGTAAAAACCACCGTGTATAAAAAGAACTGGGTGTAATCTACTCTGGATAAAAAAAAAGTTATTCACTTGCTTCGGACTTCAAAAGGGCCCTTGGAATCCACGACACGACTTTCCATCTTTGACAAAGTTATAGTGAACTGATTCATATCTGGTTACATTTACACAAATAGGATAGAATAGTTAAAGATACTTTTCGTTTTCTGTTAGATATTTCTAACAAAATACTGAGGATGCTTTATAGAAGAAAACTAAATACGTATTTGTCGACTCAGAACGGGGCTATGTAGTAAGAATCTCAAATAGCTATGCGAGCAAAGGCGTAGGATTGCCAATCCGGAGATGGCGAGCTCGATTCTCGGTCTGGTCAAAGATGTCTTGCCACACAAGATACATTCGTTACGTTCTGGAGCCCTGGTCAAACGAGTAGTTCAAACTGGAGGGTAGATGATGGCTACACTCACAGCGACCACCTGGCGGTTCGCTACAGTATCTACTATACGACCAGCATTCAGCGGACGGAAGAAGGGGCGAGGCCTAGCCCTCGTATGTGGAAGACATCGTACTTCGACAACGAGGTGTTTAAAAAGCGCTCCGCCGCGAGCACAATACTCTCGGTCTGAGCGGCGAGCAGCTGGTAACAGTACTCTCGCGTGCATGCGATGCCACCATGCCTAGGAAAGTCCACCCTAGGAATGGGAGGCCACCGGCTTACTGGTGGACTCAAGCAATTGCGAACCTGCGCCGCGCCTACCTACGGGCACGGAGGCGGATGCAGCGAGCACGCACAGAAGAGGAGCGTGCTGAACGATGGGTGGCGTTCGTGGCTGCTAGAGCCGCTCTGAAGACTGAGATAAGATCAAGCAAAAAACCTGCTTCGAGGGCCTGTGTCAAAGTGCCAACGCGAATCCATGGGGTGACGCCTATAGGGTCGTAATGCCCAAGACACGTGGGGCGATGGCCTCTACAGAGCGGTCTCCAGAGATGCTGAGAGGATCATCGCGGGGCTTCCCACGTCATGACCCAAGTCCCTGGCCTAACTTTGTGGAGCTGCCAGGGGTCAGGGTGGCCGACGAGGGAAGAGTAACTGTGGCGGAACTTGCGGAGAGTGTAGGTAAGGCGCCAGGACCGGATGGTATTCCGAACCTGGCCATCAAAGCGGCCATTGCTGAGGCTCCCGAGATGTTCAGATTTGTCATGCAGAGATTCCTGGACGAGGGAGTCTTCCCTGCAGCATGGAAAAGGCAGAGCTTGGTCCTATTGCCAAAAGCGGAAAAACCACCGGGGGATCCATCGGCATATAGACCAATATGCGAGGCATATAGACCAAGAGGAGTGGATGAGTTCCAGGAAGTTAGAACTGGCTCACCACAAGACTGAGGTGGTTGTTGTTAACAACCGAAAGTCAGAGCAACGAGCGGTGATAAGGGCAGGCAACTGCGCGGTCAGCTCTGAACGCTCCATCAAACTCTTGGGGATAATGATCGACGATAAGCCTTTGGTAGCCACGTTAACTACGCCTGCAAGCGTACCTCCACAGCTATAGTGGCATTGTCCCGGATGATGTCCAATAGCTCTGCGGTTTATGCCAGCAAGCGCAAGCTTCTGGCTAGTGTCGCTCTGTCCATACTGAGGTGTGGGGGGCCAGCTTGGGGCACGGCCCTGCGTATTAACTGCTACAGAACGAAGTTAGAAAGTACGTATAGGCTCATGTGCCTAAGATTTGCGAGCGCGTACCGTACCGTGTCGCACGATGCACTTTGCGTCATCACCGGTATGATGCCTATTGACATCGTTATCGATGAAGACATAGAGTGTTTATAAATGCGCGGCACGAGAGGCATCCGTAGGACTGTCTGGTTGGCCTCAATGGTCAAATGGCAGCGTGCGTGGGACAGTTCCACTAAGGGTAGATGGACAACCTAGTCCGGAGGATGTGTAAAGATGAAGTTGGCTGGAACGCCGTTTTATCGGCTATTGTCCAAATCGTCTCGGAGCTACACAGACACAGGAGGTGGCGCGTGGACTCGAGGAATGGCTAGTTCAGGCGCAAATAAGAGGTGGTCCAAGGGCTCGGAGTGCGCTTCATGGGTCATGCCGGCCCTGTGGTCGAACTCGATCCTTTTATCGAACAAGTGGCCGCGCGAAGAACAACATGGTATCGTCACTGTCGCGGCGTCGGTCAACCGGGGTTCCGAGCCCGAGGACGGAAAGGGGTCCTCGTCAAGGCTGGGGCAGGCGTAGGCACCACGTCGGCAAGTCCCTCTGTGTGTTGACGAATTGGCCATATCGCAGAGAGGTCAATTTGGGGTGCACGCGGCATCATCTTTCTTGATACCAGCCCTGCAGAGGGAAGCAGGCGTCAAGTCGATCCTTCCCACCTTCCGAGGCCATAGGGCGTGGTAAGGCCACCTGGAAAGCCGGCAATGCACTTGCACGATAACATGGTCTTCTTCTAAAAAAGCGAGTCACGATGTTTGGTGCTGCAAGTACATGCAGCCAACCTCGAGGGTGCGTTGTGCACTGGCCCCCCTTTGAAGCATTACTTTCTGGTTGTACCGATTGGGGACCTTCGAAGGGACGATGGGCATGGCGGCGATGGAAACGGTTTAGCGGGTCGGGGATATAGTCCTGCCTCTCTCGTTTGCTGATGGTCACTAACCCCGCACTCCCTGGACGTCCAACCCAGGATGTCTGTTGAGCAGATTCCCCCTCCATTGCTTAGGAAGAAAAAAAAAACAAGATACCTACTCATGCAATGGTGGACATAACTGAGGAAGTACTAATAGAATCTTCTTCTTCTTACTTCTTCTTATTGGCATTACATCCCCACACTGGGACAGAGCCGCCTCGCAGCTTAGTGTTCATTCAGCACTTCTACAGTTATTAGCTGCGAGGCTTCTAAGCCAAGTTACCATTTTTGCATTCGTATATCATGAGGCTAGCACGATGATACTTTTATGCCCAGGGAAGCCGAGACAATTTCAAATCCGAAAACTGCCTAGACCGGCACCGGGAATCGAACCCAGCCACCCTCAGCATGGTCTTGCTTTGAAGCCGCGCGTCTAACAGTTGAAAAGCAGATCAAGTTCCAGTTGGGAAATAGAACCATTGAAGAAGAAAAAAATGTATAACTAAAGTTTTGAAAATAGTTTTATAGTTTAGTTCAGCGGCGCAGCCAAAATTTTTGATAATATAAAGTATGGTTTAAGTTTCAATTTGTTTCGAAATTCCGCGAAATTCCGTTAAATTTCGTTAGAAGCTGATTTTTTTCTAGCGAAATTTTTGTAATTTTACGAAACGAAATGAAGAAATCAGATTTCGCCATGCTCAAATTCCGCGAAATTCCGCGGAATTTCGTTTCGAACCACCTGAAACGAAATTTTTCGAAATACCGCATATGCTTAGTTACCACACGCTGTTAGAAAAATATTTTCAGACATTAGGAAAATTTAGTCCGCTATGAGAATGGAACTCTGATACATTGCATGGGAGGCTTTGATACTTTCTCTCCTCCATCCCAGCAACTTGCAAGCAGAGTGAATAAAGCGGAACACCTGTGTTTTGATGTTTTAGTTTTATTCTAGTAGCTACAAGCGTACCATACCAAGTTTGGCTTGGCTTGGCGAACTCTGTTGCTCGTTGGTTACGCAGCAACGATCGCTCATAATCGTTGTTTAGTATCCATCTGAGCAAGGCTGTTCACTCGCTGGCGTAGGATGCTATGATTGAATTAGATAAATGCTCGTCCGCTCCACTCACGCTTTCAATGCCTGCTCATGATATACGAATGCAGAAATGGTAACTTGGCTTAGAAACCTCGCAGTTAATAACTGTGGAAGTGCTTGATGAAGTGGAGATGAAGAAGAAGAAGCATTTGCATAGGGCAGGAGATTGATTTTCGTGTATTGGTTAACTGGTGGACAATTTTGTATTCATTAGATTCATCCCTTAGGCATTTTATATCCAATCTTTCGAAAATACTTTACAGACTCACTGGTTCTGATCGTCCATATTCCCCATTACTGCTCTTGCGTAATTATCAGAATATTGTCCTTCCAACGGTTTTTTCGGGAATTGCTGCAATGTATAAACATGTAAATAAATAAACCGTCTAAGACGAATTAAGTACTGTCCATTTAATTCCACCAGTTAATTTTCGTTATCTTTGCAGATACGTATTTCGACCACAACTGTGTGGTCGTCTTCAGTGTCTTGTACTTGACTCGACTAAATGGACAGTACTTAATTCGTCTTAGACGGTTTAATACATTCCACTAAAAGAGCTTAATATATTTTTCTGATGTAAATAAATGTTAAGTGATGGAAATAATTAAATCTGTCAAGTGAAGATATTGTGGCTTATTTTCTCACATACATAATAAAAGTAAAAGGCGCTGGGAGAAAGAGTAAAAGCCCCAACATGTAAAATAAATTTTCCCTTTTTCGCGCAATCAGCTGTTGTCTGTTGCCAATCTGGCTCAACGGGCTCAGCTTGTGCGTTTCCTTCTTCAATTCTTCCCGCATGGCACGAACGACCGAAAAAAAAGGTTCTATCTTTGTCGTCAAATCTCAGTCGATCACCCAAAGTGCATGCTAGATTAAATTGCTATTTTCATACAATGGTACAGTTGACGAGCTCGGTGGTCTAGTGGCTACCGCTTTTGCCCTATAAGCAGGAGGGCGTGGGTTCAATTCCAGGCTCGTCCCTTTCCTACTTTGTATTTCTATCCTAGTTCTGTCCGTGTTTCACGTTCTACCAAAACGATTCCTACTGTTTTAACCTTCCACACAATCCCAAAGCCTCCCGTGGCACCTATGAGACGTCGTAGAGTTCTCTGCATCTTTCTTAAGTAGTTGTCCAACAAACCATCTTCCCCTTCCTCAGCATTCTCAAGGACACACCAAAAAAGGAAAACAAAGGAAAACAAGGAAAACACCACAGTGGCCAGGACAGATCTATTGGAAAGTGCATTGCTTCCATCTAAGAGATAGTGATTAGTCCCAAATCAATATCTGTGGTAACGGATGAAAGTGATGCTATTCTCATACAATAGTCTTGGCTTGTACCACCTACGAATTTGTGCGAATTGCTCAATGCTAATGCTAATTTTCATACAATGGTACAGTTTGACCTTTCGCCTAGAACAATAAATGTTTTCTATTATGACTAGTTTTCTGATCTTCTCAATGAAGGGAGGGCGGATGCGCTATGAAGGTAAAACTCTAAAAAACTTGTTTTGTCCATATGGCCATCGGCACCATACTTTCCAGCGCAGTGGCTCTTTTTATTCGGCTCGCTGCAATGCTGGAATCTGTTGATCACCGTGTAGCCCTTTTGCAAATTCTTCGAATATCTTAGCCAATTTTCATCTCATCTTGTTCGGAAAATGCGTTACAATCGAAACAGCGAGAAAACAATTTGCACATTAGTTACGACTATAGTACAGACTTAGTACCGACAACTGGTTAACGCCAGTTGGATAGAAAGTGCATCGCACACACGTCGCGCCGTCGATTCGCAATACCTACCACCTCGACGGGCAAAAACAGGGAAATGCGCTCATGGACGCACGGCATGCAGCGCAGCCAGCCAGGCGTCCCATTCGTCCATCATCGACTTTGCCGTGGAACGTGCTGATGATGTCGGTGTTCACTTGTTGGCTCTCACTTTGCCGAAGAGTGCGGAGCGGGAAACATAAAATCCAACTACAAAAGCCCATGTTTGCAAAACTTTCACGAGCTTCCAATCGATACCTATCGGGTGAGGAAAAAGCCTCCGTAGCGTGCGCTCGAAGATTGGAATCGCTGAATGAGCGTGGTGCGGCGGCAGCGGTAGCGGCTGGTTGAGCGAGCAAGAGCAGCTCCGGCGCGCGATTGATCAATCATGTTGTTTCCGAAGATCTATAATCAGTCATGCAAATTGTGGTTGGTATTAGTTGAATGGGAAAGTGGTTGCATTGATAAGATAGATGGATTGTAATCAATGCCAGGGTGGGTTCACGCCGATATCATTGCGTTAAGGAATTTATCTAAAAAGTATGGGTTGGTGCGCTTGTTGGTATTCAATATTTTTTATGAATGAATGATGAGCGCTAGATTTTTTGTTGCTGCTGAACGGTCTTCAGCTTAGTATCTCGGTGTTGAACGGAGCCTTAGAATCGACTTATTGATCGCTTAGTAATTAAAAAGAAAACAAAAAATCATTTAGTATATTGTCTTCTTACATGCCTATACTCTTATCATCATCGTTGTAGTGAAATCAAATGATAATTCGTTTGTTTGTTTGTTTGCATAGTTTGATTCGTCTGTAAAGTTTGAGTACTGGAATGTCAATTGACTAACTCCTTTTTATTCACATGTCACTACCATTTTCAAACACGACGTTTTCATCGCCTAAGCACAAAAGCTTTCTCTGTAATTCATAGATTTTTCGTGCAATCAGGCATTCGATAAATGATGAGGACGAGATGAATTAATGAAAAATAAGCAGCATTGCACGTACACTTCGAACAGATTGTGAAATTTCTAGAACAGACGACACTTTGATGGATGTGCCGTGCCCTCATAAGAGCTCATGGTTTTTTAATTTCCCATAGTGCTAAAATCCCTCGATTGAGAAGATACCGTCCTCGATGATGATGATTATTATGACGCTAAGTAAGTTGCATTGGGCTTCTAAGATCAATCATAGTATGATGAAGACGTAGAAAAAGTAGAAACCTTAGTGCTCGAACAGTCTCTCACAGTCGATTGGTAATGATGATAGCGATAAGCCTAGTTGTGAAAAATAGGAAAAAAAAAACGCTCATTAATGGACGTTAATAAAGCATGCGATCCATAAAATAAGAAACGGCTAACGAAATCCTATGGAAACCTGCACCGATGCCGCGTATGGGAAATTTCTTTTAATGAAACCATCTTATTCGTTTTGTACGTGAACCGCAGTGCAACCGCACCTTAACGGAAGGCTGACTTGTATGCCTTTTTGGGGTGAAGCTCAGAAATGACTATCGATCAAGTGATGCTGAAGTTAGTTTTCCGATTTTCTCGCCTGCAGCAGATTTCGCAAACGCACATAACTTGAGCTATTATAGGGATCTGCGATTTGTTGTAAGAGGTGTAGACACGGCAATTACCTCCACGATTCATTATGACATACAAATATAATCTGAATCTTTAGTGATCAACTAGCACCAATTGCAAAAGAGTTCGTTGGCCAAATCCCGCAAGAGAGAATGCTCTACCACTCCTCTACCACTACCTATCGCCAGATATTGCAGATATGCCGTGAATACAACTTGCACACATATCATCTATTTGGATTGGTTTTGGATTTGATTTGCATTGAATTTAGATTGGATTTGGATTGGATTTGGCTTGAACGTGGATTGAATTTGGATTTAGATTGAATTTGGTTTTGGATTTGGATTGGATTTGATTTAGATTAAACCTGGAATTGGACTTGAATTGGATTGGAACTGGATCTTGAGTTGATTTGGATTGAATTTTGATTGGATTGGGATTGGATTTGGATTCGATTTGGATTGGATTTGGATTGGATTTGGATTGGATTTGGATTGGATTTGGATTGGAATGGGATTGGAGTTGGTTTGGATTGGATATGGATTGGATTTGCATTGGTTTGGATTGGTTTGGATTGGATTTGGTTGGTTTGGATTGGTTTGGATTGGTTTGGATTGGTTTGGATTGGTTGGATTGGTTTGGATTGGTTTGGATTGGTTTGGATTGGTTTGGTTGGTTTGGATTGGTTTGGTTGGTTTGGATTGGACTTGGATTGGTTTGGATTGGTTTGGTTGATTTGGATTGGTTTGGATTGGATTTGGTTGGATTGGTTTGGTTGGATTTGGATTGGTTTGGATTGGTTTGGATTGGTTTGGTTGGATTGGTTTGGATTGGTTTGGTTGGTTTGGATTGGTTTGGTTGGTTTGGTTGGTTTGGGTTGGTTTGGATTGGTTTGGATTGGTTTGGATTGGTTTGGATTGGTTTGGATTGGTTTGGATTGGTTGGATTGGTTTGGATTGGTTTGGATTGGTTTGGATTGGTTTGGATTGGTTTGGATTGGTTTGGTTGGTTTGGATTGGTTTGGTTGGTTTGGATTGGTTTGGATTGGTTTGGATTGGTTTGGTTGGATTTGGATTGGTTTGGATTGGTTTGGATTGGTTTGGATTGGTTTGGTTTGGATTGGTTGGATTGGTTGGTTTGGATTAAACCTGGAATTGGTTTGAATTGGTTGTAACTGGATCTTGGGTTGATTTGGATTGAATTGGATTTTTGTGTTTGGATTGGTTTGGATTGGTTTGGGTTGGTTGGATTGGTTTGGATTGGTTTGGATTGGTTTGGATTGGTTGGATTGGTTTGGATTGGTTTGGTTTGGTTGGTTTGGATTGGTTTGGATTGGTTTGGTTGGTTTGGATTGGTTTGGATTGGTTTGGATTGGTTTGGATTGGTTTGGATTGGTTTGGATTGGTTTGGATTGGATTTGGATTGGATTTGGATTGGATTTGGATTGGATTTGGATTGGATTTGGATTGGATTTGGATTGAATTGGATTTGGATTAAACCTGGAATTGGATTTGAATTAGATTGCAACTGGATCTTGAGTTGATTTGGATTGGAATTGGATTTTGTTGGTTTTGATTGGTTGGATTGGTTTGGTTGGTTTGGATTGGTTTGGATTGGTTTGGATTGGTTTGGTTGGTTTGGATTGGTTTGGATTGGTTTGGATTGGTTTGGATTGGTTTGGATTGGTTGGATTGGTTTGGATTGGTTTGGTTGGTTTGGATTGGTTTGGATTGGTTGGTTTGGTTGGTTTGGATTGGTTTGGATTGGTTTGGATTGGTTTGGATTGGTTTGGATTGGTTTGGATTGGTTTGGATTGGTTTGGTTGGTTTGGTTGGTTTGGATTGGTTTGGATTGGTTTGGATTGGTTTGGTTGGTTTGGATTGGTTTGGATTGGTTTGGTTGGTTTGGATTGGTTGGTTTGGTTGGTTTGGATTGGATTGGTTTGGATTGGTTTGGATTGGTTTGGTTGGTTTGGATTGGTTTGGATTGGTTTGGATTGGTTTGGATTGGTTTGGATTGGTTTGGTTGGTTTGGATTGGTTTGGATTGGTTTGGATTGGTTTGGATTGGTTTGGTTGGTTTGGTTGGTTTGGATTGGATTTGGATTGGTTGGTTTGGATTGGTTTGGATTGGTTTGGATTGGTTTGGTTGGTTTGGATTGGTTTGGATTGGTTTGGATTGGTTTGGTTGGTTTGGATTGGTTTGGATTGGTTGGTTTGGATTGGTTTGGATTGGTTTGGATTGGTTTGGGATTGGTTTGGTTGGTTTGGATTGGTTTGGATTGGTTTGGATTGGTTTGGATTGGTTTGGTTGGTTTGATTGGTTTGGATTGGTTTGGATTGGTTTGGATTGGTTTGGATTGGTTTGGATTGGTTTGGATTGGTTTGGATTGGTTTGGATTGGTTTGGGATTGGTTTGGATTGGTTTGGTTGGTTTGGTTGGTTTGGATTGGTTTGGATTGGTTTGGATTGGTTTGGATTGGTTTGGATTGGTTTGGATTGGTTTGGATTGGTTTGGATTGGTTTGGATTGGTTTGGATTGGTTTGGGTTGGTTTGGATTGGTTTGGATTGGTTTGGATTGGTTTGGATTGGTTTGGATTGGTTTGGTTGGTTTGGATTGGTTTGGATTGGTTTGGATTGGTTTGGTTGGTTTGGTTGGTTTGGTTGGTTTGGATTGGTTTGGATTGGTTTGGATTGGTTTGGATTGGTTTGGATTGGTTTGGTTGGTTTGGATTGGTTTGGATTGGTTTGGATTGGTTTGGTTGGTTTGGATTGGTTTGGTTGGTTTGGATTGGTTTGGTTGGTTTTGGTTGGTTTGGTTGGTTTGGTTGGTTTGGATTGGTTTGGATTGGTTTGGTTGGTGGTTGGTTTGGATTGGTTTGGATTGGTTTGGATTGGTTTGGATTGGTTTGGATTGGTTTGGATTGGTTTGGATTGGTTTGGATTGGTTTGGATTGGTTTGGATTGGTTTGGTTGGTTTGGATTGGTTTGGATTGGTTTGGTTGGTTTGGATTGGTTTGGATTGGTTTGGTTGGTTTGGATTGGTTTGGATTGGTTTGGATTGGTTTGGATTGGTTTGGTTGGTTTGGATTGGTTTGGATTGGTTTGGTTGGTTTGGATTGGTTTGGATTGGTTTGGATTGGTTTGGATTGGTTTGGTTGGTTTGGATTGGTTTGGTTGGTTTGGATTGGTTTGGTTGGTTTGGATTGGTTTGGTTGGTTTGGTTGGTTTGGATTGGTTGGATTGGTTGGTTGGATTTGGATTGGTTTGGATTGGTTTGGATTGGTTTGGATTGGTTTGGATTGGTTTGGATTGGTTTGGATTGGTTTGGATTGGTTTGGATTGGTTTGGATTGGTTTGGATTGGTTTGGATTGGTTTGGATTGGTTTGGTTGGTTTGGATTGGTTTGGATTGGTTTGGGTTGGTTTGGATTGGTTTGGTTGGTTGGATTGGTTTGGATTGGTTTGGATTGGTTTGGATTGGTTTGGATTGGTTTGGATTGGTTTGGATTGGTTTGGATTGGTTTGGATTTGATTTGGATTGGTTTGGATTGGATTTGGGTTGGGTTTGAAATCAGATTGGATCGTGTTTTGAACCGATTTGGGATTGGTTTTGGACTGGTTTGGATTGGTTTGGATTGGTTTGGATTGGTTTGGATTGGTTTGGTTTGGATTGGTTGGATTGGTTTGGATTGATTTGGATTGGTTTGGATTGGTTTGGATTGGTTTGGATTGGTTTGGATTGGTTTGGATTGGTTTGGATTGGTTTGGATTGGTTTGGATTGGGTTCGGATTGGTTTGGATTGGTTTGGATTGGTTTGGATTGGTTTGAATTGGATTTGGATTGGATTTGGATTGGATTTGGATGGATTTGGATTGATTTGGATTGGTTTGGATTGGTTTGGATTGGTTTGGATTGGATTTGGATTTGATTTGGATTGGATTTGGAGTTTGGAATCGAATTGGATCGTATTTTGAACCGATTTGGGATTGGTTTTGGACTGGATTTGGATTGAATATAGATTGGAATTGTAAGGAAAAAGGTTGGATTGTGGGGGTCCCCGTATCTTTTGACAGATAACAGATGCTGTCATTCTGCTACAGTAGCATAATATTTTGTGCTCAATATCGAACCAAATAGACATTTCAGCTTCGATGTAAGAAAATATATTTTTTTTTACAAAAAAAACAACACAAAAGTTCTCTTTAATCTTTTTTAAAGTGTGATTTAATTTTAAAAAAGGAGTTCCAATGCGTATTTATTGTGTGTTGCGTAGTGTGCCTATGAAAATCGACTTTTCGAATTTCAAAAACGCGTAGTGCGCGTTTGCAAAATTTCAGCTCAATCGGACTTCGTGAAATATTTGGCCAAAGTGGTCAAGTAGTCCTTGTTTGAAACACGAAAATTTCCCCTTGAGATGAGGGACTTTTGGGAAATTTGTCGAATTTTAAATTTTTGTTTTTGATTCCAAATGTCTTATAGAAATGCATGAATCGTCGAGATCTGTTGTTATCTGGGGAAAAATAAACAAAAACAAATTTTTTGAAAGACACTTGGCATAACAAAATCTTCTTCTTCTTATTGGCATTACATCCCCACACTGGGACAGAGCCGCCTCGCAGCTTAGTGTTCATTAAGCACTTCCACAGTTATAAGCTGCGAGGTTTCTTAGCCAAGTTACCATTTTGCATTCGTATATCATGAGGCTAACACGATGATACCTCATGCCCAGGGAAGTCGAGACAATTTCCAATCCGAAAATTGTCTAGACCGGCACCGGGAATCGAACCCAGCCACCCTCAGCGTGGTCTCGCTTTGTAGCCGCGAATCTTACCGCACGGCTAAGGAGGACCCCTAACATAATACGATCTCGAAAAAATCCCAAAAATGTCAATTAACATAAAAAAAAAAATATTGGAGGTGACACCAGATCTCGACGTTTTATGCATTTCTAGGACATTTTACATAATAAAACGATTTCCAAATTTTTCCATTTATCTAAAGTGCAATTTTAGACCCTTGTTTGTGATTGTTTTCAATATCCTCCCCAATGCACGAGAAAGGCAACTTCACTGCTAGGTGGATTGATCTAAGTTTTTTTATTGCCTCCTATTAGAATAAATAATTTATTCCCTTTCTTTAAATTTAGGTGGTTTGAATTCTTTGTTTTGCCGAGTTTCCAAGGGTGCCCACAACTGAACCACAAAATTGAAATGTTCAAAAATGCCAAATTTGCGAAATTGTCAATAATTTTTTTTGATTACATCGCTAATAATTAAGTGGTAATTTTTCAAGATCGAGATGAATTTATAAACTCGCTATCGTTCATGTTGAGGGGAAATATGTACCAACGTTGTTGAACCAGCTACCAAGTGGGACACGATGGTACAGCTGACCATTTAAAGTGCTTGGTTCCAGGTTGTTAACTTTGTTCATTTCCCGGAAGCTTTATCTATAAATGATCCTAACAGCTGCCTATCACACATTGAATCAGAAAAAAAAGCAGCGAGTTGTCCATTTTCATTTGAGCCAATGTTAATTATGCACCCTTTGACTAAATTATCGTATTTTCATTTCACGTTTCACAAGGGAAAAACAAGGACATGAATGAAAGTTGTAAGTACATACTCAACAGTGATGACCTGCACCAAGCTGGAGAAAAAAATCGACAAAGTTTGAAAGGAACTCAGATTAGTTATTCATTCTCGGTTCGTTCCATTACTTGGTATAACTGGTCGCTTTAGGGTAAAAAAGCAGAAATTTCATCCGCAATTGATAATCACAATTATTCGTACAGTAGATACGTGTGCTTGAGATGGTGGACACATCTAATGCTTTCTAGCTTATGCGCAGACGGAAGACTTTTTAGATTGATTTATTACATTGATTGGTTTTCCATTGAATCGTTTCCTCAAACGGCCCCAGACCACGGCGAAGAGTAGACTCGAAATCACTAGCTTTGAATGGAGCAAGCCGCAAGCTCAGACAGATGGCACGACAGGCAAAATTGATGTGCACATAAGGATTAACACTTTACTGCGCTTGGAAATCCACTAAAGTTGCCTAATACAGAAGCCACACATTTCCAATTCCTGCTCCCAAGTTTCTATCGACAGTTACAACACCGATTGTGGTTCCCGTTGACGTGTCAGGTTTCTGGGGAACGCCATGTTTTGAGGAAGAAGTGTGAAACCGCCACAACCAGCCACAAATCAAGGCGCGTGCGTTTCGAACAATTTTCTCCTGCTTTGGAGTTAAGCAGCGCGCTGCCGTTGATGCTGTCCCTGCTGAATGTGTGCACTTCGGAATGATTTATGTTCAATTAAAAGATTTGTGGAGCACTGCACCATTCATTGCGGCACTCAAAGTCTACATCGGCGGTTGCGCATTTGTTGCTGCTGCTGCTGTTGTAGGAGATTGCGTGCTCGAGCTTGGTCTTGGCTCACCTCTGCCGCATGGGTATGGCATAATGGTGTATGTTATTCTAAATGATTGCCAATCAAGCCAAAGACAACATTAAATTATAAAAATTGTACAAACTCCAATAAAAATAATTGTGATTTCAATCGAAAAGGCGGCATTTAAACATATTTTTTTTTTTATATTATCCTTCACATATTTTTTAGATACAATTTCATCTTATCTTAAAAGTGTTGTATATAGGCAAGGTATAAAGGGCGTGCCTTCTTGTTTGACCTATTTGAGAAATGGGTTGTGCTAATATATTATCAGAATTAAAAGCTATTTTAAATTAAAATGTTGCAAAGTTTAAAAAAAACGTGTCTGATTTTTGTTTTGTTGCTTTTTTGTCCTTAATTCGGCAAGCTAAGGGAATACAACACTTTAATTTTAAAATCTTAGCGAATAAGAGAAAGACAGAACAATTGTATTTTGTTGTATGTATTTCTAAACATAGAAACCTCACATACCCCTAGCAAGGTAGGTTGAATGCTAGGTACATCTGTTACTTCACATCACACACAATTGATAAGAAACGGCTTCGACGGCGGCGGTGGTGGCCGCGGTAAATCTGGTAGCATGCGTGTTGTTCTGGTGTGCAAGTGCTCTTTCCCAAGAAAACCATTTCGAAGGGAAAGAAATGGTACGATTTGTCATTGCGTAACGCAGAGCTGTCGTCGTCGGCGCTGGCTAGCGCGCGCCGCGGCGGTAGGAAATATGGTAAGAACTGGATAAGCTGTCTGACACGTCAGACTTTTCCGCGTTTTGAAAGGCGTCTTTTAGAGTCTCGACGGCCGATCCGTGTGAGAGACTGGACACAAATTGGGGTTGGTAGGAGTATTCAATGGTTTTCTGGCGCGAAATTGACAGCAACCGCTCTGAACAAATTGGTCTCGAATGCGTGAAAGCATAATTGCATTCTACTGAACACGTACACGAGATGCGGAATGTAGCTCGTTCGTAGCAAAGCCATATTGAAAATGGTGGTACGAATGTATGTACGTGATCTTATTTCAAGTAAGTGCTAAATCTTGATAGCACATCTGATGTTGTATAGATGGCGAGATGGGAACTCTAGTCAACATTTTTTCAACCCTTCAATGTGAATGAATAAGCCTGTTATTTTAGCAGAAGAATCATATTTTTAACGTAATAAGCCCTTTATCAGTTTCCAATCTCGGAGACGAGCCAGCCTCGGGTTGAAAGTCTCTTTAATAAAGAAACAAAAAAAAAACAAAAAAAGCTTCCAATGTTTGTTCTGAATATAGTCTACCATGTCGAATTTAAAGATGGGGTAAGTGAGTAACGCTGCTCTAACTAAATTTTATTCACTTTATTTGATTGCAGTTGCAGTTGCTACTCCGTTATTGCTAGGTAAGATGTATTTTAGACCCCGTACTGCTTACCGTTTTTAATCAAATTGGTTTCAGAATTTTTGAGAAGAATTTTGAAAACCTCTTCGTATGCTTTCCCGTGGATATTTTTTATCTTTCTGCTTTTTTCTTATTCATGCAACTTAAAAGCGCCAATAGGTTTTGTTTATTTTCTAGAGCATTTTCAATCAAAAAAAGAAGAGCAAACAATCAAGAATTTTCCACAAAACAAAAATTAATCGCAATTGCACTTTTAAAAGCAAGAATGGCAATTCAAAGAAAGAATTTTCCATAAAGAAATCAAATTTTTCAATTGAAAAAAAAATCACAAAATTTCCATTGATAAATCAGTATTAGCAATAAACAATTACAAAAGGAGAATGGGCAGTTTTGGGCCATCGATGTACACAGATGACCCATACTTTAGTTGAAAGATTTCGAAAAAACAAGAAAAAGTGTCTATGGGGTCAAAGTTGTACATACTGGGAGAAAAAACTTATGAAGGGTCATTTGGCCGAAAGGGTCACCTGGCAGAAAGGGTCGTTTGGGCGAAAGGTTCGTTTGCCCGAAAGGGTCGTTTGACTGAAAGGGACGTTTGGCCGAAAGGGTCGTTTGGCCGAATAGGTCATTTGGCCGAAAGGGTCATTGGCCGAAAGGGTCATTTGGCCAACAGGGTCGTTTGGCCGAAAGGGTTGTTTGGCCGAAAGGGTTGTTTGGCCGAAAGGGTCATTTGGCCGAAATGGTCGTTTGGCCGACAGGGTCGTTAGGACGAATGGGTTATTTGACCGAATAGGTCATTTAGCCGAATAGGACATTTGGCCGAATAGGTCATTTAGGCTAGTTTATTGAAAAGTTAGAAATTAGGAATGAGAAGAGAGATGTCTCACTACTCACTTTGCGCTCCTCTTTTTTTACAGTGAGATAAAATTGGCGTCTCACTTCTCACTCCTAATATCTCACTTCTCGCTGTAGAAAGTGAGAAGCGCAAAGTGAGTAGTGAGACGTCTCGCTACTCTCTTCACGCTTCTCACTTTTGACAGCAAGAAGTAAGAAATGAGGAGTGAGGTGAGGCGTCTCACCTCTTACTCCTCATTTCTTACTTTTCGCTGTCAAAAGTGAGAAGAAAACAATGAAAAGTGAGAAATGAGACGTATTACTTCTCACTCTTCATTTCTCACTTCTCGCTCCTCTTTTTTACAGTGAGAAGTGAGTAGTGAGACGCCTCACTACTCACTTCGCGTTTCTCACTTTTGACAGCGAGAAGTGATAAATTAGACGTCACACTTCTCACTCCTCATTTATCATTTCTTGCAGTAAAAAGTGAGAAGCGTGAAGTGAGTAAGTCTCACTACTCACGTCGTGCTTTTCTCTTTTGACAGTGAGAGGTCTCACTTCTCACTCCTCTCACAGTGAGAAGAAAAAATGAAGAGTGAGAAATGAGTCGTCTAACTTTTCACTCTTCATTTCTCACTTCTCGCTCCTCTTTTTTCACAGTGAGAAATGAGAAATGAGGAGTGAGAAGTGAGAGTCTCACTTCTCTTCTCTTATTCCTCACTTCTCACTGTGAAAAGTGAGTAGTGCGAAGTGAGTAGTGAGAAGTGAGAAATGAGGAGTGAGAAGTGAGACGTCTTACTTATCACTACTTATTTATCAATTCTCACTGTTAAAAGTGGGTAGTGCAGTGAGTAGCGAGAAGTGAGAAATAAGGAGTGAGAAGTGAGACGTCTCACTTATCACTCCTTATTTATCAATTCTCACTGTGAAAAGTGGGTAGTGCGAAGTGGGTAGTGAGACGTCTCTCTTCTCGTTCCTAATTTCTCACTTTTCATGTCTAAATGACCTATTCGGCTAAATGACCTATTCGGCCAAACGATCTTTTCGGCTAAACGGCCTTTTCGGCCAAATGACCTATTCCGCCAAACGACCCTTTCGTCCAAATGACCCTTTCGCCCAAATGACACTTTCGGCCAAACGACCCTTTCGGCGAAACGACCCTTTCAGCCAAACAACCGTTTCGGCCAAACGACCCCTTCGGCTAAATTACCTTTTCGGCCAAACGACCCTTTCGGTCAAACAACCCATTCGGCCAAATGACTTTCGGTCTAATGGTCTGTACGGCTAAATGGAAAATTCGGCCAAACAACTTTTGGTCGAATGGTTTTCGACCAAATGACCCTTCCCCGCTTTAGGTGACATCGGTGTTCGGCGTGGTAGCTTGGTTGCTGTTAGTAATTGAAATGGCGATACAATTCAGTGGTTAATCATCGAGTGGCTGTCGAAAGCGTTAGCAGAGCTCATGTGAAAATTTCAAAATATTTGCAATTTCCTTTGAGGCAATATGTCTCACGATCGGATGGATGATTTGTACGGCTTTCTTACTAATTGATTCGTTTTTGAGATCCGCAGTGCCTATAGTGAATGATAGAAATTTGCGATGAGATAGTTTGAAAATTATGAAAATGTGTACAGTTGGTGAGATGTGAAGAAATCCAAAACTATTGGTACTATTGCACCATCTTCATACATGATCATTTTCTTGTTACATGAGTAGAGACATCATTTAAAATGGTTATATGTTTTACTTGCTTTAAGTTGTAGATATTAAAATATGTAAGTAGCGCTTATTTGACCTCCGAGTTGAATTTCTTACATCCTACTACAAATTCCCATTCACATTCCCGTTGACATTGAGAAATCAATATCATCTTCCATTTTTTGCCACCTTTCAAGAGGCTCGGAAGCCTCCTTTCAAGAGGCTCGGAAGCCTCCTTTCAAGAGGCTCGGAAGCCTCCTTTCAAGAGGCTCGGAAGCCTCCTTTCAAGAGGCTCGGAAGCCTCCTTTCAAGAGGCTCGGAAGCCTCCTTTCAAGAGGCTCGGAAGCCTCCTTTCAAGAGGCTCAGAAGCCTCTTTTCAAGAGGCTCAGGAGCCTCCTTTCAAGAGGCTCAGAAGCCTCCTTTCAAGAGGCTCAGAAGCCTCCTTTCAAGAGGCTCAGAGCCTCCTTCAAGAGGCTCAGGCCTCCTTTCAAGAGGCTCAGAAGCCTCCTTTCAAGAGGCTCAGCCTCCATTCAAGAGGCTCAGCCTCCTTTCAAGAGGCCCGGAAGCCTCCTTTCAAGAGGCTCAGCCTCCTTTCAAGAGGCTCAGCCTCCTTTCAAGAGGCTCCAGCCTCCTTTCAAGAGGCTCAAGCCTCCTTTCAAGAGGCCTCAAAGCCTCCTTTCAAGAGGCCTCAGAAGCCTCCTTTCAAGAGGCTCAGGCCTCCTTTCAAGAGGCTCAGAAGCCTCCTTTCAAGAGGCTCAAGCCTCCTTTCAAGAGGCTCAGAGCCTCCTTTCAAGAGGCTCAAGCCTCCTTTCAAGAGGCTCAAGCCTCCTTTCAAGAGGCTCAGCCTCCTTTCAAGAGGCTCAGGCCTCCTTTCAAGAGGCTCAGGAAGCCTCCTTTCAAGAGGCTCAAGCCTCCTTTCAAGAGGCTCAAGCCTCCTTTCAAGAGGCCTCAAGCCTCCTTTCAAGAGGCTCAGAAGCCTCCTTTCAAGAGGCCTGGAAGCCTCCTTCAAGAGGCCTCAGCCTCCTTCAAGAGGCTCAAGCCTCCTTCCAAGAGGCCTCAAGCCTCCTTCCAAGAGGCTCAAGCCTCCTTCAAGAGGCTCAGCCTCCTTTCAAGAGGCCTCAGCCTCCTTTCAAGAGGCTCGGGTGCCTCCTTTAAAGAGACTCGGGAGCCTCCTTCCTAGAGGCTCAGGAAGCCTCCTTCCTAGAGGCTCAGAAGCCTCCTTCAAGAGGCTCGGAAGCCTCCTTTCAAGAGGCTCAAGCCTCCTTTCAAGAGGCTCAAGCCTCCTTTCAAGAGGCTCAGAAGCCTCCGTTCAAGAGATTTGGAAGCCTCCTTTCAAGAGGCTCTGAAGCCGCCTTGCAAGAGGCCTGGAAGCCTCCTTTAAGAGGCTCAGGCCTCCTTTCAAGAGGCTCAGGCCTCCTTTCAAGAGGCTCAGAAGCCTCCTTTCAAGAGGCTCGAAGCCTCCTTTCAAGAGGCTCAGAAGCCTCCTTCAAGAGGCTCAGAGCCTCCTTTCAAGAGCTCAGAGCCTCCTTTCAAGAGGCTCCAGCCTCCTTTCAAGAGGCCTGGAAGCCTCCTTTCAAGAGGCTCAAGCCTCCTTCAAGAGGCCTGGAAGCCTCCTTTCAAGAGGCCTGGAAGCCTCCTTTCAAGAGGCTCAAGCCTCCTTTCAAGAGGCTCGGAAGCCTCCTTTCAAGAGGCTCGGAAGCCTCCTTTCAAGAGGCTCGGAAGCCTCCTTTCAAGAGGCTCGGAAGCCTCCTTTCAAGAGGCTCGGAAGCCTCCTTTCAAGAGGCTCGGAAGCCTCCTTTCAAAGGCTCGGAAGCCTGCTTTAAAGAGGCTTGGAAGTCCTCTTTCAAGAGGTCGGGAGCCTCCTTTCAAGAGCCTCGGAGCTTCCTTTCAAGCGGCTCGGAAGGCTCGGAACCTGGGTAGGAGCCATGAACAGATTAACAAAACATGATATGGACTTGATCGATAACAGCAATAAAAGATATAATAGAACAGGCAATAATATCAAAAAATTGCACCAAAATATCATTTCAATATCAATATATGTTAGGGATAAGAACAAGGCAATAGCAAATAATATTGATTACTTCTTGCAAATAGAATAACTAGATCTCCTAATGATATTTTAGTGAAAGATATTGATAATGTCGTATGATCTTTTATCTCCTTATATAAATCATGTCCATATCTCATTTTGCTATCTAATGAAGATTTGATATTATTGAGCTAGTTTTGTCTGCTCGGGAAGCCTCCTTCCTAGAGGCTCGGAAGCCCCCTTTTAACAGGCTTAGAAGACTCCTTTCAAGAGGCGTGGAAGCTTCCTTTTATCATTTATCATTTATTTATTTATTACATCAACAAACTTGATACAGCCCCAATGATGGTTAAAAAAATATATATATATATAAATACAATATCACATCACTACATTAAAAACATTGTCAAGGATTAAAATACAATACAATCACAAATACAATAACTATAGTCTATGTGCGTCAATTGTTCTGGTCGGTGAAAAATGATGTGAAGAACCGGCGGAGGACATCTCGCGTCAAGTGGAAATCAAACACCGACGCCACTCTATTGAAAACACGCTGCAAACCATGGAGGGCACTACGTAGTCCATAGTTTGTGCGACGAAAAGGAAGTCTTCCTATCAAGAAGCGTGGAAACCTATTTAGTGTCACGGAAGCCACCTTTCAAAAGGCTCGATAACTTCCTTTCAGGATGCTCGGAGCCCACCGAAATTGAGGACTTTCTAGTCTTAAAGGAAGCTTGATATATAAACTTAATTTGAATAGATAAGTTTCACGGAATGAATAATGAAGATTTCAGACAAATTTCGGCCAGGCATGTATTAATTTCGTTTTCAGGTCCGTTTTTAATATACATACCGTGCGGGACCGAAATCCGTCCACCTCATGAGATATCAACAAATTAAAGGGGATTAAAGGTAATTATTGTAGAAATAATTTATCTTATCCTGTTCAGGTACTTGGCAGTAAGCTTTTAGGGCATAGAAATGGAAAGAAGGCTTTGAAATTAAAACAACAAAAATCAAAAACAAATCTCCACCCATCAAACGAGGAGTTTTTGCCGCCATTTTGTTTTCGGGAAGAGCATAATTGCACCAAAAGTAACTGTGTTTTAATTGCTAATTGCAAATCATTACATAAGATGAGTGGAATACAAATTGAAGGGATCGCGTATCAAGGTACGTATCGAACTATTTGTAGTGGTAGATTAGTCAATCAGTCTGCTTCAATTTATATATTTATTTAAAAAATAGCTGTACGGATTTTGAACCTTTGATTCGAAATCCGTCCACGGTGGATGGATTTCGAGTCGGGAGTAGTTGAATTTATTCATTATTTCATCATGTTTTTCGTAGTTTTTAATGAGTAAATGTGAAACACTTCAAAAGTAGAAGCCTTCATGCTCCTGTGTCAATGACACACGTTTTATTTTCATTCGATTCCTATTTTCTAATGACTTTTTCATATACTAAGGTGCTTAAGTGTACAGATTTCGATGCCCCACGGTATATCTTATGCGTTATGCTTAATATTATTTTTAAAGAAAAATAGGGGGTACCTCAATGAATGTAAAAGTTCGAAAGGGTACCTATCAAGAAAAAGGTTGAGAACCGCTGTGCTAGAACTCCACTATAGCAGAACGTTTCTCCTGAGCTTATGATTTGGTACGGATGAGTTTGGAAAAAAGTGTCTCTTATATTGGTTTTTGAGACTATGATGAATAGACAAAAATGCCTGCCTTAACCCTATATATAAATTAATGTGAATTAGATCAACACACTCACAGGCTCACTGTTCGGTAGATAAAGATAGGCATGCAATCAATCTTTATATGAGTCCTAACATCTTCTTTGAAGAAATAAAATGAAAATATATGAAAAAATAACACAAGGATCCCAGATTTTGGTATCTGTTTCGAACAAGGAACTCAACCACTTAAAAATCAAGATCATTGAGCGTTTAGCGTTGTTTATTTATCAGTCTTGGATATCAGCGATAACCCTGTACTAAAGCCTGGAGAGGACCTTTCTTTTCCAAAAGCCACCGTTTTAGCATACGAGATTGTCAGGACTATCCAATCCCTAATTTCTCGATACTTGTCCAATCTCCCCATACCACAAATCCCCAAAGTTTCATCACCACACCATGGACACATTTGACGATTTAATGCGCAATCACACATGCGCTCGTTCTCACACGAATCAGAACACTAAAAACCGTGACATGTCGCGGCCGGCAGTATCCCTGCCTATGGATCAAGAGATCAGCTCGGCTTCTGAGGTAAGATGGAACGCTCGCACTTCTCAATCCTCAACTGCTAACGAAATCAACTAGACACTGCAGCTACGTGGAGGTCGCAGCCGAGTAGCGAATGCGTCTATGCCACGAACTGGACCCGACCCGATCTTCGGCCCTCTTACCGGTTGAGAGTCCAACGCAAATACGGCGGTCGGAGATCGTTTAGCACGCGGTGAATGTATAACCTATAATCAATTCGTATTTGGTTACCGTCTATCCTAGGATAGTTTATTTAAGCTTCCAGAGAGCATAGGTCTCGTATTGCGGAGTTTATTTTTTTTCTCCTCTTGCACTGTTTCTCTTGTTAGCGGAATGGTGCTTTGCTCCGGCGCTACTACCCCATTCGTTTATGAACGACCCACGGACTACCATCCACTTCGAAAAGCGGCACACTTTCAGTTTCAATATCAAGCTGCGAGCTTCGCTGTTTTTGCGGGATCCTAGGCTATGAAATACCTTTAGTTGAGCGCTAAGCATCTGGGGTTTGGGGAGATTCAGTTGTGCAGTGCATGCGGAAGAGTGCGACGATGAACAGTGCGCTCTATGGTCTATTTGGGACTCTCGTGGGCGTTTTTGTTGCATGACTTTCTCACTTATCGAGAAGGTGCTTTAAACTGGGGCGATACGATCGCTGTGGAATGTGCGCATGGAATTGTGATCTTGAGAATCCGGAAAACAAACTTTATGATGTAATTTAAATTGATTCGAGTGCCGTTGCGTGGGGTTATTGATGCAATGCTAACTCGAGTTTGAATTGGGTTCGTCGCTTTAAAATTGATGTTTTTTGAATCAGCTTGTCGTAATATCTATTACTTGGCCGTTTTCTATCCACTTGACTTAATTTCTCGCAAGCATCATTAATGCATTGGTATTGTTACGGTATATGAAATGAACCCAAATTTGTAAAACAAGTTGATTTTGGAACATACTGTTTCTCGCCCCAAAATCAGGCCCTGCTCATGATGCTTTTGAAATTCCTAATCAGATTGCTATCAAAAATCAAGGGGCTTGGGGAAGGTGTAGATCGTACTCCATAATACATACACCACTTAAAGGTGTTTTGTATAGCCAGCGGTAAGGGTGACTTAAGTGTACAGTAATCCGGGGGAACTTTGATCGCCGGGGTAACATTAATCAGTTTTACCGTTTTCAAGAAATGAATAAATTATTGCTTCCTGTTATTACAAATACTTATTGAGAGTTAGGTATCTAAAACTTGACTAAATTTGCTGTTGGGTATGAGAGTTAGGTGTCTTAAACTTGACTAAATTTGCTGTTGAATGATATAACATTAGGATGAATTTGTATTTATTTTTCGCCAAAATTTGAAATTAAAATCAACATTGATTTTTGCACTCAAAAGAACTATAATAACAAAAAAATAAGCTCGTTCACACATAAAATAAATCGGCGATTTCTGTGAAATTTCACCGAAATCTCAACAGCAGAACTGTTCGGTAAATAATTTTACAGATTTTCGGTGGCTTTGACAGTTGAACAAAGGAAAAATTGCAGAAAATTCGGTGAAATAATTACCAAAAAATTCTGCTGTTGAGATTTCGGTGAATTGAAGCTAAATTCACCGAAATCTATTAATTGATTTAGGTTGTGTGATAAGTGATCTTATTCTCTTGGTTGGAATTACATGAGAAGGTACAAACTCGTCTTATGACTTTAATCGAAATACATGCAAAAGTGCAATGGTTGTTACATCAACTATGAAATTATTACCGTGGGGGATCTCTCCTTTTCGTGGAAAGTTTTTAATTTTTTGTGGAAAAAAAATATTTTGTTGTAAATTTTGTAATTTTGTATTTTTTCCGTGGAACATTATGGAAAATTCTTCTTTTATAATTGCAATTTTTGCTTTTAAAAGTGCTAATTAATTTTTGTTTTGTGGAAAATTCTTGTTTGTTTATGGAAATTTCGCTTTATTTGTGGAAATTTTATATTTATTTATTGCTCATACCCTGATTTCTTTATTAACATTTTTTTATTTTTTTATGGATAATTTCTATTTATTAAGGGGGAGTTTTTATTTTTAGTCATTTAAATACTTCTAATATAACCACTCCTTCACCAATTCTATTGGGATATTTCGCCTCGTCATCAATTTTCACCACTTCATTTTCAAACCACTTCGGTTGTCGACGGATCACCAGCAGATATTCCATCAGCCATCGTTTCCAAAAATCTTCCAGCTGGCGCTGAACAAGCTCTTAGGATCTACCATGGATTTCTTTGCGGACAAGTTCACTGGAATGACCGCGAACTGTAGCTGTTTCTCGATTGTAGCGTTTTACCCTGGATGAGCTCAATATAAAAAAAAATGATTTGGCGTAAGAGCTTCTGTTTTATCAGAGTCAAGCGGTAGATAAGTCAAGGGCCTTGAGTTCACCATGTTCTCCGCCCCACGATCCCTCACGATCAGTGTCTGCAGCATCTCGTCGTCTAGCTTTCCCTCAGAATAGGCTTTACCAATCGCCGCTTTCACTGATTGCAGTAACCGTTCCCATGCTCCACCCATATGCGGCGCTCTAGGCGGAATGAAGTTCCATTTAGTATCTGCGCTGGTAAACGTTGCGTACAGTCCCCGGCTTATCTGGTACCTAAGTATTCGTTCCGATCCTTGAAAATTCGTTCCGTTGTCACTAAAAAAATCAGCAGGATGTCCTCGGCTACCCACGAACCGTCGGACTAACGGACTAACGGATCTTGCAAATATAGCAGCCCCGGGTTACTTTCCTTACGATCGAGTGGAGTCTTGGAATGTTAAATAGCTGATGGATTTCGTCAGGGATTGAATCCTAAAGAGAAAGAGCAAGTCTCTCACTTATCATCTCTGTATACATATACGATATGTAGCATACCGCTAGAAACTTTTTTCGCAAGGTGTCATGATAGAGAACTGATTCGGGATGTTATACCCCATGATAATTTTTTTTTAGAAAGCTCCAAATGTGAGGAGCACTGGCTCCGTAACCAACACGAATGGAGCAAAAACAAAGCGAGAATCACCATTTTTCTATGGAGGCTGCCTATCCGATTCTGGTTTTTCGAACTTGTATACAAGTTTGATAAATTTGTTATCATGGCTTGTTATGATTCGGAACAGTTTTTGCCTTTCTTTTATCGTTTTATCGCTGTAATAGAAGTATCGTTACATAATGATTACTCGGGAGTATAATAGGATGACGCACGACTGACATCGGAGAATGACAGCGAATAATAAAGCCGAGTCATCGAGCATTGTAGAGTGTATACCGATTTCTAAACCTACCTAAACTAAATTCGTTCTAAAATCTATTGAAGTTTGTTGCTACTTATTCTAGTGAATTCTACCATATGTAAGTAATTTCCATGCTACTTAAAGGTGAACTAAATTGAATGAATCGCCTGCTTTGAGCGTTATTACAGCGGCACACTAGGAGTTAACTTTCTGAAATCAGTATGGCGAAAGGCATCTAAGGTTCGATTTCTCAAAATTAAGCACCTTCAGCAAAAAAATATTTATTTTGAGAAAACCCGCGTTAGATGACTTTCACCATACAAATTTCTGGCGGTTAACTCTTGCTGGCTATTTTGCGCATATACTATAGCGCCTGGATGTGACAGCGGCGAGTAGAAATTCAGCCACTGCCAATAATTCATTCTAATTAAATTTATAGTTCTTAGAAATAATACGAGTGCAACTGAAACATTGAGTGAAGGTATTCCATGCACGCTTGTACACCGATAGTGTGAGTAACTTTGTTCTTAATCTAAAATAGTTGCTAATAAATAATATTGCAGTTTAAAGCTGCGCTATACACAAAATCAGTGCTGCTAAGAACCCGGTGGAAGAAGTGCCCTCCCTCTCGTTCGTCGTCACACAACTTTAAAACTATCGTGATGAGTGCCGGCGTGAATGAATCTACACGTACAATTAGGTTCTGCAGCATGACGTCACGAATGAATTCGGTCCTCGTCGAATGAACTTTTTTGACAGTTCAGTAGTACTTTCCACTGACTCCGACAAGGATCGAGTTCGTGATTGGTTGGCTGCCCCCGAGTCCAACGCAAAGTACTACTAATCAGTCATCAGCTTGAGGTTAGATACAGACGCTGCAGAACCTAATGGATCCGGATAAGACGGGAGGTTGTGTGAACTGTTCACGCCCCGTCACATTCGATAATTTTGTGCAGTGCGACCAATGCGATAGCTGGTGGCACATGCGCTGCGCAGGTGTAACGGAGTCGGTGTCAGAGAGACCCTGGACGTGTCGTAATTGTCTTCCAACGAGTGTCAACACAAGATACAAGCGTTGGAGGAAGAACGTGAAATTCAGCAACGCGCAGCTGAGGCCGAGAAAAGAGCCATCGAGCTGGAGAAGAAACTTTTACAAGAAAAGTACACCCTATTGGAGGAGCAACTAGAAGACGACAGGGACAGCATCAGCAACCGGAGTCGAGTAAGTCAAAGGGCAAAGGAACAACAAGTGACTTTATGGGTGGATCAACAATCGCCGGATAATGCGCTAGGAGATGAAGTTTCCGGAGGAGCCTTGGAGCAAGGGGAACTGGTCAATCGTTACCACTCTACAACAAGGTGTCAAGAAACAGCCCACTCGTCGAAAGACAACGTCAAGCAGCCTACAATGCCTCTTAGTTCATCACAAGGGATGCAGTTCAAGGGAACAGATCAACTACAAAATCAAGGGAATCAGCAGCGAAATACCGGCGTGATTCCCAAAGTGTTCGAAACAACATGCCATCGAGCCTTGTGCCTCAAATGGACGGGGAACGTGACAAGAGTCGAGTCGGAGTCAAAACAAATTCAAGTTTTGATCAGAGGGTCGAACAGTACGAAACAATTTTCTCTCAATGACGTTCGCACCGTGAAAGAACTTACGCTGCCAGAGCAAAGTCTTGAGTACGAAGATCTAGCACAACGTTACCGGTATCTACGAGGTCTGCCGATCGCCAGCTATGAGAAAGCCGCTCCACGACTGTTGATCGGAATCAATAATGTAAACCTCACGGTGCCGCTACAAGTAAAAGAAGGAAGGAAAGGTGAGCCCATCGCCGTAAAAACCAGGCTCGGATGGAGCATCTTCGGCGGTAATGGTAAGCAAACCGCCCACAACCTAAACTTCCATGCATGCGACTGCGACCAAGAACTATACAACGTCGTGCGAGACTACTTCACCATGGATGGAGGATGCAGGTGTGAAGCCAGCGCCAGTGCCAGAGCCCGAGGAGGTTAAACGCGCCAAGAGTATTATGGAACAGACGACTATACGCGTCGGAGGAAGGTTCGAGACAGGTCTGTTGTGGAAGCAAGAAGACATAGAATTTCCGAATAGCTACAACATGGCAACCAAACGTTTCGAGTGTCTGGAGCGCAAGATGAGTCGTGACCATTTTTTAGCAGCAAACCTGAAGAATCAGATTGCGGAGTACTTGCATAAAGGCTATGCGCATCGGGCAACGAAAGACGAGCTAGACCAGGTGGACCCCCGCGTCTGGTATTTGCCGCTGAGTATAGTCGTAAATCCACGAAAGCCCGGTAAAGTTCGTCTAGTATGGGATGCAGCCGCCAAAGTTGATGGCATTCTGCTAAATTCTATGCTGCTTAAAGGACCAGACCAGCTCACGTCGCTTCCGACAGTGTTATTTCGTTTTCGGCAGTATTGGGTGGGAGTCTCTGCAGACATAAAAGAGATGTTTCATCAGTTGCTGATACGAGATAGAGATCGCCATGCTCAGCGCTTCGTATTCCGTAATGATCCGGCGGAGCAGATGGAAATTTACGTCATGGATGTAGCAACCTTCGGAGCCACATGTTCGCCAGCGTCAGCGCAATATGTAAAGAACATCAACGCTGCTGATTTTGCCTATGAGTTTCCACGAGCGGTAGAAGGTATTCTCGAAAATCATTATATAGATGACTTCCTCGACAGTTTTGAAAGCGAAGAAGAGGCGGTACTTGTGTCTCAACAAGTGAGAACCATTCACCAACATGGAGGTTTCCATATAAGAAACTGGCTTTCGAATAGCGGTAAAGTGTTGAGTGAAATGAAAGAGGAAGAGACGGTGGAAAGCAAGAATCTTTGCTTAAGTACGACGGAAGGGAGCGACCGTGTGCTGGGATTGCTGTGGTTAATGGTTGAAGACGAACTTTGTTTTTCTATAAATATGAAAGCCGAAGTGCAGGAGGTTATTAACAGCGGTGATCGGCCAACTAAGCGGCAGATGCTGAAATGCCTGATGGGCATATTCGATCCGTTGGGACTCCTCAGTGTGTTTCTTGTGCACGGCAAAATACTTCTTCAGGATGCGTGGCGAGCAGGACTGCAGTGGGACGAAAAGGTGCCGGAATGTATATTCAACCGATGGATCATATGGACTGGGCTATTCAACAAGATTAGTGACATACGAATCCCTCGTTGTTACTTCCCACGAGCAATCAAGGGCCCGACTAGAAGGTCATATCAAAATTATATCATCATATGTTATTATGTTATACAAATTTTTTATAACAAAATTTGTTAGAAATATGGTGCAGGATGTTGTTAAAATATCTAAATTTCTATCAAAAATTACACTACTCGAAACAAAAAGCTATCGAATTTTGTTACAATTTTATCATAAAAATAACATATTTTGTTAGAAATTTATAACAGAATCAGATACAAAATATATTGTTTACTGTGCAGTTACAGGTCGTGATAGGTCTCCAGATTGTGATCAACATTCAGAAATATTAGTATTTGTCTGAACAAGAATATTTTTCAAGAAAACTGAAAAATGAAACTAAGAATATTACAAATTAGACAACTTTTTCAAATTATATCAGCGTTTGTGATATCTATGGCAGGAGACCCTACTAGAAGAGCATAACAAAAATTGAACACAATTTTAACATATTGTGATATTTATAACTTATTTTGTTACAATTTTGTTCTTAGTAGCCATTATCTTTCAAATGTTGTAACAGAATTTTATCATAATATGATTTAAAAATGCTTAACACCGAATTGCCCAACAGTAGGCAATTAAAAAAGATGTAGCAAAGTCTCCCAGCCATATAGATATCATAACGCTGATATAATTTGAAAAGATTGCCTTATTTGTAATCTTGTTAGTTTTAATTTCTCGAAAAATATTATTGTTCAGACAAAAACAAAAGTTTCTGATTGTTGATCACAATCTGGAGACATATCACGAACTGTAAAAATTTGCAACTGCCCAGAAACAATATATTTTGTATCTGATTCTGTTATAAATTTCTAACAAAATATGTTATTTTTATGATAAAATTGTAACAAAATTTGATAGTTTTTTGTTTCCAGTAGTGTAATTTCGATAAAAATTTAGATATTTTAACATCATCCTGCACCATGTTTCTAACAAATTTTGTTATAAAAATTTAGTATAACATAATAACATAGGATGATATAATTTTGATATGACCTTCTAGTCGGGCACTGTTGGGCAATTCGCTATTAAGCATTTTTTAAATCTTATTATGTTAAAATCCTGTTACAACATTTGAAAGATAATGGCTACTAAGAACAAAATTGTATCGACATAAGTTATAAAGATCACAATATGTTAAAATTGTGTTAAGTTTTAGTTAGTTGTGTTAAGTTTTAGTTATTTTAGCTCTTCTAATCGGGGACACATATCAACAACTACAACTTCACATCTTCGTAGACGCGAGTGAAGCTGCATTTTCTGCTGTGGCTTACTTTAGGATAGTCAACACTGACGGTAGAGCTGAATGTACTATAGTCGCTGCTAAAACGAAGGTTGCGCCACTCAAGCCACTCTCAATCCCTCGCTTAGAGCTACAAGCGGCAGTTCTGGGAAGTCGCCTATTGTCCTTTGTACAGGAGGGTCACAATATCGAAGTGAGAAGAAGATTTCTGTGGAGTGATTCAGCAACCGTGTTGGCCTGGTTGCGAGCCGACCATCGCCGGTACAAACAATATGTTGCGTGTCGCGTAGGAGAACTACTGTCAACAACGGACGTAGCAGAATGGCAATGGGTGCCCAGTAAACTCAACCCAGCGGATGCAGCGACAAAATGGAGAAAGAATCCCTGTCCCGAAGCAACCGACGAGTGGTTCAGAGGCCCGGACTTCCTCCGTCTACCAGAAGAAGAATGGCCGAAACAAACCAATGAACGTATTCAGCCCGAAGAGGAATTAAGAACTTGTTTCGTAATCCAAAGAACAACAGCCCCAGCTACACTAGTGGACTTCTCTCGTTTTTCGAAGTGGCGCCGGTTGTTGGGAGCAGTTGCCTATGCTCACCGATTCGTAGACAATTGCAGGCGTAAATGTCAAGGAGAAGATTTGAAGTTATCGTATTTGAGACAAGAGGAATTGAAGAAAGCTAAGAACACACTTTTGAAAATGGTGCAGTGGGAGGAATATCCTAATGAGATGAACTTGTTATCGAGGACGGGAACAGAAGGCCTGAATGAATTACACAAACGGAGTGCCTTGTATCAGCTAACACCAATAGCAGATGAGAATGGAGTTTTGCGAGTCGGTGGAAGAACAGAAGCAGCGCCTCATAGTACGTTCGACGCTAGGTTTCCAGTAATCCTCCCGAGAAAACATCCAATAACCTGTTTGATCGTGGAAGATTTTCACCGCACCTTTCGCCATGGAAATTCGGAAACGGTTGTAAATGAAATTCGTCAATTCTACTACATAGGGATAGACCTGTTTGGACCGTTGTCCGTGAAAGTAGGACGAAGCACTGCAAAACGTTGGATATGCTTGTTCACATGCCTGACTACTCGCGCCGTACATGTAGATTGTAGAGGTTGCTTACAGTTTATCAACGACATCCTGTGTGAAGTGCATTCGTCGTTTCGTCAGCCGTCGTGGCCAATTTCCAGGGTTGCAGAGAACGTGTTGAAAAAGCAGATTACAGAAATACACGAAGAAATAGCGGCAACGTTTACAAACACAGATACTAAGTGGATCTTCATACCGCCAAGAGCACCTCACATGAGCGGTGCGTGGGAAAGAATGGTGCGGTCGATCAAGACAGCCATGCAAGCCGCGTACAACAATGATCGGAAACTGGACGACAAAGGTCTGAAGACTTTGGTCGTTGAAGCAGAAGGCATCGTGAACAGTCGACCGCTTACGTACCTGCCGCTGGACGCCGAGGAAGCAGAAGCTCTTACCCCGAACCACTTCCTGATGGGAAGCTCAAGAGGTGTACGACAACCTACAGTGGCCTTCAGTGATCCAGCTTCTGCGGTAAGAAATTCCCGGAACCAAATCCAACATCAATTGGATGTGTTCTGGAAACGCTGGGTACAGGAATACCTCCCCATGTTGACGAAGCGGATGAAATGGTTTGGTGAAACGAAACTCATTACTGAAGGAGATCTTGTCTTAATCATCGATGGCACCCGCCGGAATGGCTGGATCCGAGGACGGGTTAAGCAGGTAATGACCGCGAAGGATGGGAGAGTTCGTCAAGCCGTGGTGCAAACTGCGAGGGGGGCTTTAAGAAGGCCAGTATCCAAATTGGCTGTATTAGAGGTTGAGACGGGGTGTAAAACATGGACCGATGGCCAGTGTTACGGGGGGAGGATGTTGCCGCTGGGCGCACTGACTCAGGCGGGTCATCCGAGGTGTTTCCCGAGCTGAACTCCAGAGACAGCTGTCAACGGATGACTGACATCGGAGAATGACAGCGAATAATAAAGCCGAGTCATCGAGCATTGTAGAGTGTATACCGATTTCTAAACCTACCTAAACTAAATTCGTTCTAAAATCTATTGAAGTTTGTTGCTACTTATTCTAGTGAATTCTACCATATGTAAGTAATTTCCATGCTACTAAAAGGTGAACTAAATTGAATTCTAATTAAATTTATAGTTCCTAGAAATAATACGAGTGCAACTGAAACCTTGAGTGGAGGTATTCCATGCAAGCTTGTACACCGATAGTGTGAGTAACTTTGTTCTTAACCTAAAATAGTTGCTAATAAATAATCTTGCAGTTTAGAGCTGCACTATACCCAAAATCAGTGCTGCTAAGAACCCGGTGGAAGAAGTGCCCTCCCTCTCGTTCGTCGTCACAACCTTAATATTATAGTGCACTTTGCCGGTAATAATGAGTTCAAAATATTTGAACATTGTCTCGGAAAGATTGATTCATATCTACCGAGCTTCATGCATTTGATTTAAATTACAACACGTTTTAAATTTATTTGCAAGCTATAAAACTGTTTTACGATGGTTTGAAAATTGCCAAAAAAACATAACATCATGCTCTGACGGCCAAAGATAAGCCATAGAAGTAAGATATCATTTTCGGTGGTATTTTTGGATGCACACATCGTCACTATTTAACCAATCTCAGACACTCCAATAAAAATCCATCATAATGCTCTCACAGCACAGCAGCATAACTCCATTCTCCGACCTCCTGAATGCAAGTCTCGAACATATTGCTCCAAAACAAGCTGCACTGAGCAGCGCAGCGTCGTCGGCAGCATCAGCAGTAGCATAAACTCCTCTCCGGTATCGTCGTCGTTTTGCGCACATTCGACGGCGTAGGCAAACCTCACTCGCGCAACTCCGATCCGACTCTCTCTCGCAAAACGGCTCGCCTAGTGCGATCGATCGATCATCGTGCCAGCCCGCCAGCCAGCCGGAGTCACGGATCGTTTCGGCAGACTCCGCTAGCGGACTCGTATTGCCTATTGACCATGCTGAGGCGCGCAGAAATTATTTAACCGCGATACGAATCGGTTGTGTTTTTGGCGTTTTTCACGCTGTTTTCAACTTTTCTGTGTTTGTTGCTAAAGGACGGCGCGTTTCAACGCGGGTCGTTTGCGTTTTTGTGTGTCGATTCTCGGTCGTTCAAGTGGATTGATAAGCGCGCGCGTGTCTTGATTGGACATTTGCTGCAGTGCGATCGAGGTGCGTGTCGGAGGATTTACTTTGTTCGACGTACGCACAGGATTTATTGGTTCAAACGGGACGAGGTGTGTTGAGGGGGTGATTATTTGGGAATATTTTGGGGAATTGGCGCGGTGGTGACATTGCTGAGGTTATCAAAGCATTTCATTTTGGTGGCTGTTTCTCTCTGTTTCCTTGTCTACGTGTTTGGTGTGAATCTATTCCGTTGCAGGCGACTCTCCGGTATTTCGAGATTTATTTTACGATGACGGACGTTGAGGCTGATTTTATTTTGCAAAGAGGATTGTCGGCTTGCAGGAAAGTAGAAAGTGATACGATTGGAAACATTTGGCGATGAGAGATTATGTTAGCGTTAATTTGATTGCAGAAACTTGATTGCGACTAAATTTAGGCATAAGTAAGCAAGGTTTATTCACTTTGAACATGTGTACACTGTATCTCGGAAGTTTATGGCTGAAAAAAGTATGGTTGCTGGACTGTGAAGAAATTGCTTGAGTACATAGTGCAACCGCTGAAATTTGAGTAATGAAACGATGTGAAGTATGCATTCTGAAGGTACGATTGTGAATAGGAAACGTGAATCAAATCTCCGCCACACAAATGAAAACAAGAAGTTGTCGGTAGATATAGTGTCGAGTAACGAGTTGTTGTTGAAGCTATGAATGATCAAGGTGAAAAGACGTAGCAAGCGCAAGTGTTCGAGTCAGGGTACTTTGCGGTGGGTTAGGAGAACTTGCCATGCGGCACCTCTCGGGAGATAAATTATGCAACTTGACCGCAGTGCTGCCGGGGGGCATATGGAAGGCTGGTTTTATGCGGTCATTGAGCGCGGTTCAATTCAGAACACCATCGATGTAAGATTCAGCGCCGGTGTGAACGTAACTCGTGATCAAGGTCTTCTCAAATCAATGGTAGACTCATTTGCAAAAAAATGTCAATTCTGTAGCTGAACTGCTGAAATCTCTTTAAATAAAAGCGACAGTGCGATACTTGTCGCGAGAAGCGGCCCTCCAAAGATCGGGGCACGGTTGCTGAGACGAGTAACCAATAAAACAAAATCAAACGATCGAGCCTATCGGATCCCGTTGGCCGCGCGCGCGCTCAGTGATATTTATGGGTTGTCCGTCAATGTCACCGCCACATTGGAAGTGGCGGGCCGTGCTGGAGTTTGACGGGAAAAGAACGATCGGAGAACGAGTTTTCCTGCTCGCAAGTCGCGTGAGTGTGAGCCGTTGGTGTTTTGTTGTCGTTCGCGATCAAAGCCAACATCAAGAACCCTGAAATCGGCGAGCGTGACATTTAGTGTGGTACAAAACGAGATAAGTTGTTTCTCGTTTGGTGTATCGACGCACAGTAGAGGCGGTGCCTGCGGCGGCTGAAATGGGGACTGTTGTTATGTTATCATTGCAGCATCGGGAACTCGTAATAAAAAAAACTGGACTGCGGGCACGCTCCGGGTGGTGGATTTTGGAAATAGTTTTTCGTTGGAATCAATATTGAATTTTGAAAGGACGTGGAAAGGTAGGTAGATAAAGTTTTTTTTTAAATCTGCGATCGACCGGATGATTCATCAGTACTGGCGTCAATTTGTCGACAGAAAGGTAGAATATAAAACTTTCGAGAAAATTTGAATATTTTACTGCTTGATTTGCTATTCTCAACTGAGATATCTGGAAGTGCGATAAAATCGCTTGAATTTTGCGGAAGAATGAACTTTATTACTAGAGCCGTTCGACGCGTTCATCAAATGTGGTTAATTTATCGTATAAGTCTGTACTGTCTTTAATCCCAAGGCAAAAATCCAAATCAATGACTCTACATGCCACCGGTAATTTGGCCTGTTTATCAACTAAGTGTTATATTAGTATTATCCCCAGTTATTCATTGTGACCTTTTCTATGACTGCCATTGCAAGCACAATTGATACACTATGGCCAGGAAATCGATAACGTTTCTCACCCGAGAACATCTTAAAGCAAATAATCGATTTTTCCATTTCCGAACTGAAATTTCGCCATTTAGGCGTTAGGCGTTAGGTTAGGCGAAAAAAGTGTCAAAATTATAGATAGGAATGTAGGAAAAACTGAAATTATCCACATTTTGATAAAACATCTAACATTTCGGCGATGCAAAACGCCTTAGTGGAACTATCCGACAATGTACTCGCGTCTCCACCAGAATGCTGATGTGCCGACGCGTGGTACGTTGTTCCCTAGGAACTGCCAGCTAAAAGACGTTTTGCCTCATGAGTTTTCCGGCAATGAAATATCACCACTTTTTTGAAATGCGAATATTATCAATATGATTGAGATTTTTTCTAATTTTAATATGGCAACAGCTTGCTATATTGTTTAACTCTTGCGTGAGGTTGAAACACCCATGAAAATCGTTATAGCTAAGGCATAAAAACAGTCTATGCTTAGCTAGGGCATATTGCCCCTTCTTCCCCTAAAAATGTCTAGCTCACTTTTAATGCCCTTACCCTAAACCAATTTAGTACTGGAATTTCTTAATTTCAATAAGGGATGGCACGCGATGTTTACATATCTGCCCTCTCAATCTCTATAGAATCCTAAAGGATGAAAGGAATGTTACAAAAATCTCAACAGGGCATGAAAGTGTGCAATATCGGCTTTATTTTTGTGTTTATTACCACTTTTAACTTGTTTTTCTTTGCATATTATTAGTTTATCGACTACTTAGTCATTATTACTAAAGTCACGACTACAGTCATTATTATTTGCATATTTCTATTAAAATTATTGAGAAATTTGAATTTTAAAACAGAATGTTTGGCCAAAATACACGTTTAACTAGGCTGACCATATGTACCGTATTTGATGGGACAGCCCAGTTTAAAAAAAAATGTGTGATGTCCCGTCATAAACTAAAAAATCAATTTGTCCCGTTTTTTCATTGATTCTACATTGACCATGAGCATGAGCATGAGCATGATTGACCGCCCACGGTTGCTACTCCGTTATTGCCAGGTCAGCTGTAATTACACAGAGAACCAACAGATGAAGTTTGGGACTAACATCATCTTCAATGTGTAAGAACTGGTGACCCAAAAATAAGCAATACCAGCACCGGCCGTGTCCGAATGCAGGTCAATTGAGGAATGGGTAGGAAAATGTTGACATGATACTCGCTTTGATAGAAGCCGACGAGTCATCTGCACTTCCACGAGAAATCACTGGGATGCTGGATATATGGGGTAGGTATTGTGGCAGGGTTCGTTTTGGTAAACGGTATGCCGTGTATAGCGTGTAGTTTGATCAATTCAAAACATATTCGAACGAACACTTTTTTTTTAATTACCAACCGCACTAAGCAGAACAAAATAGTCGATGACCAGCCGATCTCTCTGCTAACCGCACAAAGCAGAACAATATTTTCGATGACCGGCCGATCGTTCTGCTTACAGACGCGAACTGCATCTTCACTTTCTAATTAATTTACTCACCCTCACAAAGCAGAACAACATTTCGATGATCGGGCGATCGTTCTGCTAACCGCACAAAGCAGAACAAACTATGTCATGACCGGCCGATCGTTCTGCCTACTAAATAAATCACGACTGTACGTGACCTCTGAATGCTGAACATTTGTCTTTCAAGTAACAAACAAACATGATCTACTTTTTTCACTTAATTCCGACAGAAAATTTGATACTCCTAAACAAACGTCTCTGAGGCATGTTTCCAAGTACAGCATTGCGATTAATAAAATCTATTCACATACCTATTGACCGCACAAGTAGATCAAAAGCTTCTGATTCTCGCGAACAATCTGCATATCTTAGCTTAGCTTAGACTGACTGTACATATCAATGGTTGCTACTCCATGATTGATCAGAGCTGGTGCAAATTGCACTTCGATCCAAGTGAATAGTGGTTGGGGTTTACCATCTATTCTCGAAGTGCACGTTTCAGCAGCTCGCACATGTTGATCAATAACGGCGCCGGTCAAGTCCCTACAGTCAGTTGGGAAAGGAAGGGAAAGTAGTGTGTGGTAATTGTTGCTACTAGAGACCGAGAATACCTCTGCATCTACACAATTACCATGGGAAGGAAGTTTTGTTAGTTGGGTAGGGTATTCAGAAACATAGGTCGGGATGCACCATGGAAAGTGATGTGACCTATGCAACTTCTATTCTACTAATTATCTCGGGTACTTTGAATATTTGCATATAGTTACCTTGTTAAACTATTTATCTTTCGCGAGGATAAACAATCAATCGTTCAAAGTGATCGATTGTGTATTTGAGTTTTGATTCGAGCGCGCACAACTAAATTTCTTCAACGCGACGAAAGTAGAAAAAGAACGAGCATGGAATTGCAAATTAGGAGAAAATCGCGGTTGTTAACCGCATTGGTTATTATCGGAAAGCCAATGTCAATCAGCAATTCTTATTGAATCTCAACTTGAGGTTAAATAAGAATGTACAGCCAGACATATTTTGACAATTTACTTTTTTTTTGTTTATTTATCATGTCGTTTATATGTTTTTGTGTGTGGGTTTGAAGTATGTTTTTTATCTAGTTTTTTTTAAACATGTATACCCTTCATGGATTGTATTAACGCATTTGTAATTAATTGTCCAAAACAATGAGCACCATTTATTGCCGTTATAAAAATAGAAATGTATTTGAGTAAAAACAAAGCAACAGAAATTTTCTATCACAATAGTAGTTAAACTAAGACTGTACTTTCGGCGAAATTTAACAGGTTCGGGGGTTTAGAGAAAGTAATTGAAATTTAATACGAGAAGTATTCAAGACATGACCCGAGCAGGAGCGACGACCTTGATAACAGAAATTGGTATTCTAGCCCTGCATAACAGGTAGAACACCAAAAAACAATACCAAAAACCCATATGCAGAATACCTGAGGCATAATATGCTTAGGTATTTAAATACCAAACGAATAATCCTTGGTTATGCATTTGGTATTGGTATTTGTGCATACTAGCCTTTGGCATTATTTCCTCGGTATTCCACCTCCCATGCAGGGCCAGTTCACAACAGAGTATGGTATCAATAACAGAATTAGGTATTATTGAGCCAATTTCTCCTGCTCGGGGATTGCCACACCCTACAAATTTTAATCATCAAATGAATCAATTTACCGTATCAAAATCCACGTACTGCAAAACTGAATTCCGAAGTGTATAAATATTATACCTAATCGTTTACTATGCAAAAATAATCCCCAATAAAACTACGTTCAGATTTAAGAATTTGCACACATCAAAATTGTAGTAGAAAAATAAGTCCGTTTCTCCGAGGAGGTCCATCCTACATCTAACAGGACTGTAATATTTTTTGGTAGTATGTCTTGAAAATGGAATACAGTCGATAATATGAAGAATATGATAAGTGTAAAATTGTAATAAATGTAATGAATATAATATCTCAAATAGCTGTGCCATCAGCGTAAAGTTGTCAATTCAGAGATTCAGTTTGTAGTTTTATTTATGCAGTATGATAAAAAGAAGCGAGAAAATTTGTGAGAGCATCATCTTTACTGGAATTCAACTTCCGTCATTGCGAAAAAAATAAAATCAAACAAAATAAAAACAAGAAAAGAATACTCATCGGAATCCAAAATCGTAACACCGTAACAATTGAAATGTTAACTTCATCTGCAAGGGTTCTTGTGTATGCCGCATAAAGGGACGCTTTCCAAAACTTGAGCTGTCTAAGACCAGTCTAGCAGCACCCCCACTCAACCCCACCACGTTCTACTATCCATATAGACACGCATCTTGGCCACAACCGCCGTTGAGTCAAGTACGAGACACCGAAGACAGCCCCACAACTGAGGCCGAAACACGTATCCACATAGCCAACAAAACGTAGCGGAATCAAATGAAAAGAACTAAACTCGCCAATCCGTTTTGTTTGAGTAAGATTTTGATTATCGGAGACATTTATCTGAAGGATAAACATTTTAAATAGCGTGCTTTGTCAAAATCTCTCTTAGGTAGCATTCCTTTTAATTCATAGATTTGGTTTCAAATACCTAGCTGCACCATGTGTTCCTGAATAAACAAAACAGTCAACGACGAAATACCAGCAAACGGCTCCACTCTTTGAGGAATGCCTGTTGCTACCCTAGTGTAACACTTCAACTGGACGTTAGCCCTCATTCTTGTGATGTATCTACAATGCGACGTATCGAGAGGTTACTGATGATCAAATCGGCACATTTTATTCGCGTACTGCTAAAAAATACCGTATGTAATAATTTGGGTGTATCAAGACGAGTATAAGCAGTTGTACAATGTGGCAGCAAACTTTAATTGAATTTTAATGACAATTTTCATTCCTTGGGATGTGATCGCACCGTGTGATGCGTTCAACGCGGCAGCGATATTTTGCTTTAGATCACGTTCACGTCATATTTTAACCGTGTTAATCACTAATTTGTGAATGTCACTCATATCATACATCAAACATAATACACCTACCTTGCGGGGCAATACCTTTAGCCGGTTGGAGTCCCCATGGAGTCCCCTACAACTTACAATACATCTTCATCATCCTCACTGATGCAACTTTTCGTAATGAGATCCTCCTTGTTGATGGTTGCGTGATTACGATTGATGAAGCCGCATATCGAGACACTTATTCACGACTATCATCTGGAACCGTTCTTGAAAAACTTGATATGATCGAACTGTATTTGAATTTTCCTGGTTCTCATTTTCCTTGGCAATGGCACACATTTTTTCGAAGATTTCATCCAAATTTTAAAAAATTGACGCTACATGAAAAAACTGTGTTATTCTTCTTTTGTAGCATACTACGATCTCCAAGGACCAGCTTTTCATTGATTCTACATTGATCATACATAGAAAGTGTTTTTTTGCGTCTTTATTAGAGAGATTTACAGCCCTCGGCTGGCTCATCTCTCAACAAAGAAAGTGGTCGAAACCTATAAAAAAAAGTTTGAGATGTTATGTTATTAGTGTTGCTTTGAAAAGAATGCTATCTATGTCGTTTTGTATTTTTCATTGATCGACGTTACTAAAGGTTTTTAACAGTTAATGACAACAGGTCAATGATTTTTTCTGCTTATTTCATCAGTGGTTTGAACGAAATAGTAGCTTGGTAGGCAAGTATTTCCTGAAAATCATGGGTGGCATTGCGCACCTCGGCTCGAAACGAGCAAACTGTCATACGAAAGAGCTGTCGAAAGAAGATGCGCAATGAGGCCCCAGGTCACGCCTCAACGTCAATAAAATGAAGCGCACGGACAGACATTCTAATTGTCAAATTAAGTTCATTTTCGATTATTATTTTGGAATCTTCCGAAGCAGGTATTCATTTTTTCTTTCAAATCTGCTTTACCACATATTGTTAAATCATTTGATTATTTTCGAAACATTAAGAATCAAAAATAGAAACATTCAAAATCTTTCTGAATAATTCTGAATATTTCGAAATCATCTTCTGTAAAAAAAAACTACGAAATGAAAACATAATTTTTAAATCAACTGTACCAAATCGAGTCAACAGCAGTTTCAAACCGAGGGAAAATTTGGTCGGATTAAAGGCTAGATTTAAGGTCCCTACGTACTTTAAGGTCACTCCTCTCGGAATACAAACTCAAAAGTACTCGCTTTTTCAAGTGCACACCACTCAAAACGGAAGCAACGGACAAATGTCATTTTTATTATTTCACGCAGCAAATCAGAAACAATGAAAATGACAGTTGTGTGTTGCTTCTGTATTGAGTGGTGTGCCCTTGAAAACGCGAGTACTTTTGAGTTTTGTTTCCGTGAGGAGTGTCCTTAAGGTTAATTCACACATCTGGAGCTTGTCTGCAAATTTCACTCCCATGTTCTGGTATTCCGTTATGAAAAATTTGAAATTTGGCCCGATTCAAAATACAAACCGATAGAAATCTCCGAGAGTCCGAGCTGTAAACCAGACTATAAATTGGCCAGGATTTTTTAACTTTTCACGACGAAATTACATGAGCCTCGCTTTCTTGGGAGCACATGGAAACAAAACCAATGGACCAGATTCCGTAGGTGTGACCCAGATAACAGTTCTATTTCCAGTTGAATTTATTTGTAATTCATAATGGCTTTAAGAATGCTTTCACAATGCTGATTTGTTTTAAAAGAACTATCAATAAGAATATATTGTATCAAAACTTTGTTACCTTAGACTCGTGTCGAGTCAAGTACGAGACACTGAAGACGACCTTACTGTTGAGGTCGAAATACGTATCTGTCAAGGTACAATTAAGTGGTGGAATTAAATGGGACTGTACAAACTCGTCTCATGACAAGTGAAGACATTCCACTAAAAAGCTCAAAATAATTTTCCTAACAAAATAGTTTTATGCCAAGTTTATTCAAGGGACATCAGTTTTATTCAATTCTGGATTAATTTGTTATGGTTTTATTCACTTTAATTAGTAACAATGGCGATTTGGTCATTTCATTCGAGTGAAAATTGACAACCATGTTATGAAAATGAGTTTTTCATTTATAGACATTCAAACTTGAACGTCATTAATGCTGTGATAATAAATGAAAGGCAAAACATACTTTTGCATATAAACGATAAAGACGGATCCATAAAAAACTGATATTCTTATTATATTTCTCAACAACATCTTACAAAGTGGGCCAAATTAAATTTATGGTTGATCTATGACAAGTTTATTAAGGTGTTGAACGCATTTTAGTTTTATATTTAGGTTTAGCAAGTTGTGCTCCCATTTCACTTCAAAGGTGTCTTAAAACAAATTTTGTTGCTTGGGAGGCTACTTTTAACGTCATTTAAGGACATAGTTGGAAGAGTACCACGATGGCAGTAAAGATGGCACCGGCCCTTCCACGGGTCAACCCACACTTCCCGCACCCTCTCCACCAACATTCGAATTCATCGAACAGCTTCGAACAAAAGTTTAATATTCAAATTACTAACCTGTTCGTAGCATATTTATTCACTTCCCGTGATAATGAACATGTTTATCCTATGAGTCCTATGTATTTCGGCTCGAATAATATTCGAAATCAGCAGTTTCGTGCCAATTTATTAGCCGTTCGCGATTTGGTGGGTTTATCACTGCACTTCACTTCTTCTCAAAGGGCACTGAAAAAATCAAGTTTTTACTCACTTCTCCGCACATGAGTAGCCCGAAATGTTGATGGAATGTAAATTAAACATTACTTTTCAAAATCAGTCACTTGTTGAAACCAAAAACTTAATATAAACTGCTATTTTTGCCCGAAAAAAAACGAATAAAAACTGATCGCGGAGCGAATGTCAACAACGGCACCGGCAGCAGCAAACTAATAACTAGGGTGGTTCAAAAATTAATTTTGCTCCGCCACGCTCAGTCGAATATGATTTATAATTTGGGTGTTATCCGATGGTTTGGGCTGGTTTGAATAGAAGCTTACCGTGCACAGGTCGTTTCAGGTTTGTATGACAGTTGATACGGCGAGCTCGAATTGACCATTTTTCTGATTCTGGCACTCCGTCATTGGGCGATGGCGAGGGGGGAGACCATATGACTGGAAGAAATATTCAAGAGCTTTAACTCCATAGACAATCCATATTGAATGATCGTTCCAATAGTTGGGAGCAGGGCTGACAATAGTCATCGTCATAGCACGAAATGCCACAGTAGCGATGAGTTGCAGTGTCTTCATTGCTACTCTATACATCGTCAACGACGCGCACGACGTTAGCTTTCGTCGTGTAACCAAATCCCCAACAAACAATTGAAGCTGAGAATAAGCTAGTTTTTTAGCTTAATAAGTGCTCTATGAGCTTCCAATGTTTGTTGGGTCGTCATGAAGACATCGAAGACCGAAGACTTCATACCGTTATTCTTCAAGCGGCAGCTGCCATGCGAAGATTTTTACTAATTCTTTGTAATAATGAATTTGAAGCAACGTATGAAGGCGTTTTAAATGTTATCAATGTATTTATGTTACCATAGTGCCCATTATTTGAATATTTGAGACGCTATTATGTTTTTAACTAGTCCGTCTATAATGACGTGCAATCAATTGTGTGAAGAAGTGACGACGAAAATCGTCATAACTTTTGGCTGCGCGACTATCGTCGTGGTACGCATGCGGCGCGAAGAAAACGAATAGGTGTTGCGTCGTGCAATGTTATGACGAAGACTAATTTTTTTTTTCGCTTTCTTCATACGACGAGAATGACTATTGTCAGCCCTGGTTGGGAGTCGATTTTAATCGAGGTTGCGAATCTTTAGTATGATAATTGGGCTTCTCAGAAGGCATCAGTGAAACGTGCAGTTCAACAAAATATGTACCCAGAATTTGTCTTTGATATCTATCGCACCAGGAGCAGTTACTTCTAGTCTAGTCTAGTCTACACTATCGCACCAGGGGCAGATGCTTCAAACAAAAAGTGTGACATGGGGGTGAGTGGGGTATAAAATGCTATTTTTGCGTTACAAAATCAATGAATCTTTCCTAAGGTGCGGTTTTCCGTTCAGTGAATTCTCTGGATTGTTGCTTTCATCTATGCGGGTTCTCTTTTCGCCAGCCTTTGGAGGGGAGGCACTTTAGCCAGCGTAAAAAAGGTTCAGTTTCCCATACTAGTTTTCATATAAACTTGAACCGGCTTTGCGCTCAACCAGTTTTTGTTCAAATCGGTCTTTGGAGGACACTCGGAGCATGGGACGAAATCGAGTGAGCGTGGTGGAGCTGGGTCGTTTTTTGAACCACCCTACTAATATTCTTAGTTTTTTTTTATACTTACGACACCAATATTACTGCAGAATATGACAGTTTTCATTGTATCAATACTTTCAAAGCTTTGTTTTGGTACTCAACCCACCTTCACCTTAAATCAGTTTCGAACAAAAAGGACTGTGAAGTGATTAAATTAGACTTTTATTCCTATGCGCCAACCATATTCATGGAAATAATTAAAATTACGTTAAATTATTTTTTTCCTTGTTGAGATTCTTGTTATTCTTATCCGTAGATTTTTTCCCACTTATATTCATGAAAAAGGGATTTGGCACGGGAAATAAATAATCTCACCCTATTGCTCTTTTCGCACGTGTCTTTTGACATTTTTTCTAAGCCTGCTAATGTCCAAACCGGCCTTAGACAGGGTACTTTGACTTGGAATTGGACAAGCTTTTGATATTGGTCAATAATAAAGTCCTAAGAGAAGATTAAAATAAAATTTCAAAATTCCCTACTTTTTTAAATATTGAAAGTCGCATGAAAGATGTGAAAAAAGTCTCGCCAATTTGGACATTTAAGCCTTGAAATATTATTCCAACAACCAGCCACCGCAATTTTTTCAAATCCTTATTGCATATACATCGGTGTAACCGATTCATAGTCGACTTTGTAGAAACAAACTAGAGTGTGAGTTAGGAGATGCCGAGTTCTGCTTTAATCAGATCAGAGTTCAAAGAAGCCCGATTAGTTTCCAGCGTAGCCCACTTCTATCTTCCTAGTTCCTCGTACGCAATCGTGTATAGAATTTGAGCTAATTTAGCCGTAGAATGAATCGTTGAATTATCGTTATACAAATAAATTTCATCAATATTAGAATTTATTGTTTTCAAAAGTTACAAGGTAATAGTGGAGGTGTTGTCGACTTTAGTTGACTCGGTGCTGTTTGTCGACTATGCAGTGGATTTAAGTGGTTGTAAAACATGAAACTCAAAATGCTACTCGGACACTGGTACGAAACGCTTTATACAGGATTCATTTGTTTATTTATTCAGCTGACCTTATAATGGTCTTATTGAACTCTTAATCCCAAAAGTGCAGAACATGGAAAATAAATAGCAGAAATACATGACTTGGATAATCAATACTTTAATGATCCTCCAAAGACTTCTCTTCACAATATATAGATTCACTACAAACAAAACAAGTATGACAAAATACATCGAGAAATAATTATTAGGCGAAAGAACTTTTAACAAAGTAATTAATTAAAAGCTTTCCACGCATGCTCAGATTGGTTAATGAATTCTCGATATCTAACAGCCTTCGGTCAGGTTTGTTCATTCATAGCTTTAGCTTTTAATGTAGAGCACAAATTAACTTAAAAAGATATATAGTCGAATGAGTGAACGTTTTTCCATTTTGGAACAAGTTTTGTCACATCAATACATAACTCTTGTCTATGTTCGAGAAAAGACTTTTTACTAACGTTATTTAGACTTAGTAACGAGAAAGCATTTTTTTTTTTTTCATTTGCGTACGTTGCGGCAGATTCGTGTTGCGTAGGTACATGCGAGTTAGTCCCAATACCCGTAAGCGTTGCAGAAGAAGACACGGGAGTCGAGTGCATTAACAACAATCCTGTTGCGGGTGGTGGTAGGTTATTTGGCATAAAGTCGTTTGGCATAACGCCGTTTGGCATAAGGCCGTTAGGCATAAAGATCGTTTGGCATAATGTCGTTTGGCATAACGGCCGTTTGGCATAATGGCCGTTTGGCATAATGGTCATTTGGCATAATAGTTGTGTAATCATCATTTTCGACACTTATGCATAATATGTTCAATTATTCATAATGATTGTCACTTTAACATTATAAAAGAGATGTTCTAAATTGATTTTTTCGAATTAAATTTCAGATTCTATCAAATCACTGCTTAAAGGTCAGCAGCAAGATCGTATACGCAAATTCAAATAGCAAAATAAAAAGTGCAATGAAAAGCAAATGAAGTTTCTGCATTACATATATTCATTTCTTTAAAAGCATACTTTGTCGTTCATAAATCTAAAAAGTATATGCTTCTTTTTTTAAGTAATGTATTTTTTAGCCATATCACAAGGGAGAATATGTATGGTTCCTATTCTCAATGTAAACAATATTCAGTTCTAGGAAAGGGAAGCTATAGCTCCTTCTTTCAAAGGATGCATTTTCTTGGCGAAGGCAAAGGGAGATTTTATTCATTTGTTCAATTAAGGCATTTGCTCGGTTTAAGGCAAAGAGGGATATGATCCCTTCTTTCAAAGGATGCATCTTCCCGACAGTTACATCAGAGAAGATATGGCTCCATTTTTCAAAGGATACATTTGCCCGGCAGTTGGCGAAATACGATATGCTTCCTTCTTCCAAATCAGGCATTTGCTCGGTTTATTGCGGGGGGAGATATGATTCGCTTCTTTCAGCGGATGGCAAAAGGTCCAGAGAAAGCAAAATATGATATGGTTCCTTCTTCCAATTCAAGCATTTATTCGGTTAGAGGCAAGGGAAGATGAGATTCCTTCATTCAGAGGATACATTTGCTCGGCAAAAGGTAAAGGACGACATAGTTCCTTTATTCAAGGAGTTTGCTCTGTTTATGGAAAGGAATATATGATCCCTTCATTCAGAAAATGCATTCGCCCGGCAGAAGTCCAGAGAGGAAATGGTGGCTCCACCCCTGTACCCCGAATGCTATTACCCCGGATGGGACAGTACCCCGAGATCCATTACCCCGAAAGTCCATTAGCCCAAATACATTTCGAGTCTGTAGTTTTCTACTATTACTATTTTTAACACCCACAGGTACCGATGAATCGTAAAATGACAATCTTTGAAAAGAATTTGTTCAGAATAAAAGTATATACTACTTAGAGTTACTTAGATAAACGCAATAAAGCTTATGTTTAATAAACATTTTTAAGTTCAATAATCATTCTACGCCATTGTTATCTGGAAAAGTTCTATCCTACGAAATGGTGTGAGTGAGGAGATAACACCTTCTTTCTATTGACATAGGTGTACATTGGAAATAATACCTTTTTTAAATGAACGGTAACGGTTTATGGCCAACACAGGAGGTAATGCCTTCTTTAGATGAATGCATTTGTTCAATATAAGGCAGACAGAGGAGGTAATGTCATTTTCAAATGAACGAATTTGCCCGGTTTAAAGCGAACGGAGATGATAATGCCTTCTTTTAATGAACGCATTTGCCCGGTATTAGGCGAACAGAGAAGATAACACCTTCTTCAAATAAATGCGTTTGCCCGGATTAGGCAAACAGAGTTGATAATGCCTTCTCTAGATGGACACATTTGCCGAATATAAGGCGAACAGAGTTGGTAATACTTTCTTTTAATAAACGCATTTGTTGGTTTAATGTGTACAGAGATTATAATGCCTTGTTTAGATGAATCCATTTGCCCGATATAAGGCGAACAGAGATAACACCTTCTTTAAAGTTTGAGGTGAGCCAGCCAAGGGCTGAAAACCTCTTGAATAAAGACGATAATAACCTTCTTTAAATAATTGCGTTTGCAAGGTAAAACGAAATTATTCCTGCCACGGCATGAGATGTCACAGTAAGGTTTGTCCCCGGCAAATTTCAGAAGCAACTTTTCCTACCCCTTTATTCTGTTTGAATACATGTTCGTGATCCGTCTCAAGCCCAGTCGACGTGACCTGAAATTTTCTCGAAATTCACACCTCAGCTTAAACAATCTTCAAAGGTAGCACATGATATGTAATGGGAGTTTTTGGACCAAGAATTAATCGTTCTATACTGTTTTCCAACTGTTCGAGTTTGATGAAACGAATCGCGAATCCAAAACGGTGAAACTTGTAAAAGGATCGAAAAATAAGTTAGGATCCACGATAAAAATTGTCGAAAAAAATGTGTAATTTACTCAACTAAAGTCGCCCTGCTATAAGTCGTAAAACAAGTAATAATCATTCACATGAATTATAAATAAACTGCAATAAACTATAAACTTGAAATCAGGACTACTGGGGGTACTGGGTCATTCGGAGTAGTGTCCCACTCGGGGTGATGGGTGATGACATTCATTCGGGTAATGGCGTTCGTGGTAGTGGCCTTTTGTGTAATGGCATTATAGGTAATGGATTTATGGGTAATGTCATAGAGTCGAAATGGTTCCTTCTTTCGATTCAGGAATTTGCTTGGTTTAAGACACCGAAAGATATTTCCCTTCTTTCGAAAGGTGCATTTGCCCGGCAAACGGCAAGAGATGATATGATTTCTTCCTTCAATTCAGGTATTTGTTCGGCTTAAAGAAAAGGAAATAATTATCCCTTCTTTTGAAGGAGGCATTTGCCCAGCAGAAGCCAAAGAGAATATGACTCCTTTTTTCAATTCAAGAATTTGGTACGCTCGGTTCAATGCAAGAGGAAATATGGTCCTATCTTAGAAACCGTTTGTTCATAAAAGGGATGAATGGGCAAGTTTTCTTGCTTGCCCTTACATGAAAGACAAAACAAGCCACCAATGTCAATTTAATTTAATACAGATGTATCTTGCTGGAAGCTTTTTTATTCCTAACTTGTCACGCCGTACAATTCCGTTCCCAATTATCATGTATTGCCCATATGAAGGAAACCACGTAACTGAATAACTCTTTACACAGCCATTACACAGCTCAAATAACAATTATGCCAAATGACCTTATGCCAAACGACCATTATGACAAACGGCCGTTATGCCAAACGGCCATTATGCCAAATGACTTTATGCCAAACGGCATTATGCTAAATGACTTTATGCCAAACGGAGTACAATCTTGCGGGTTCGATCTTTGCTAACATTTCTACAATATCAGCAACCGTCTGTTTGAGTTTATGAACTTCTTCTTCCATTATAATTCTACTCGTATCGTCGGATTGAGTGATGGCATCAACGTTGATGTTAATTTTGCGATGGCTGGTCATACACGCATCACACATCCAGAAAAAGTTTTTAACGAGTCGGAATTGTCAGAGATAAGTCAACCTAGGGCTGAAAATCTCTCAAATAAAGATACATCAATCAATCAGCTTTAAATATCAAAAATAGAAGACTTCGACTTCAATTCTGTAGTTGTAGTCATCAGTTGCTATTTGGGGTGAATTCTGGTGAGATGCCACGACGGAAGAACATTAGGCTTAGCGTTTGGCATCTTAGAATGTCAGACAAGTTGAAAAAACGTCGTGGATAAGAAAAACCGCATTATGCGCGATGTTTGACGATTTGTGTAATTTGTTTTGTTTGTTTTGTAACGTTTAAAACTATTTCGGATGAGCTATCAAGACTTTTCACATCAACCCATCTTGGCACTAATTTGAAAACGGTAACTATTTCATCACTTACAATTCCGTTATTTTTGCAAACTATCGATTTCTTGTTCGGCAACGAACTTATCTATAATTGTTAACAATAATGAAAACGTTTCTTTTTCCAAGTCAGATTCTATTGAACAACTCTCTTCAGGATTACAATGTGTTTGGGATATTGCGTTATTGCCATCTAGCAGTTTTGTGGATAAGATTGGCGTTGATGAAACCATTGTATAGAATTGAGAAGGGACTTTGACGTTATAGCCGATAAGGTACTTACGATGTCATTGATTTGCGACTTTATTCCCGCTACGCATTTTGTAAAAATGATACAAGCACAGATCGCACCCCCACAGAATGTTGTTATTTATTAAGCAATCTATGTGCGTCTCGGTAAGTCCAACACAATAGACGTGGTAGCATTTATTGCATTACCCTTCACAAACAACGAAAGATTCGCTCCTAGCATCGAAGGGAAAACCAAATTTATCACACTCTATTGTTTAAAATGATAAACAGTGAACACAATCTTTAATCCAACAACTGAACCGATTATTTTCTGGCTTTATTGGAATGTATTTCACGTTACCAATGCTTACCCAACGTAACCGATTTTTTCACAGAAGCAGCCTAGAATTCAATAGAAAAAACTTATCAGAAAGAGAAAAATAGTTTAGCGATATTTCACTCGAGTGCGCGTAATTGATATTTTCTATAAAGTAGAACAATGAATTTTAAGGGAAATTAATGCATATGAACTCAAATATTTGTATATCGTTAATAAACAACTTAATTTAAGTGATTGAATTTTTTTTGTTCCTCAACGATTTAAAAACAATTGAAAGCATAATCACCTTAGAGAAATATGCTGACGTATTGTATCCACAGTATGGATACAATTTGTGCAACCATATAAAATAATATATTCTTTTGGTTACTGTATACAGTGTACATTAGACTGGCCCAGCAAACAAAACGTTGTCGAATTCCATGGGGCACCCCCAAGGATTGTGTCTTTTGGTGCGAAAATCAATCTCTCAAATTTCAGTTCAAGCTGGCACATTTGATTTGAAGTTTGTATGGGGACTTTAGCCAAAATGTATGGAAAAATACACCTCCGTCACTCATTCGATCTGGAAATTGGTTCTGATTTCCCGATTGAGCTCAGAATTGCAGAAAGGGCAGTTGATATATTACAGAACAATTTCACAGAACATTGCACGATGATTAAATAATCTCACAGAGATTACGATATTTTATCCATAAATGTTGAGAACTTCTTCTGTTCGGTATTCCAACAAAAAAAATCTAAATTTTGAAAAAAATTTTTTTGGATTTCTACAGAGAATTTGGTCCATAAGAAATTTTTCGGAAATTCAATGGAAAATAATGTGCGTTTCAGCGAAACGGTTATTCAATGGAAAACAAATTGGCCAAAAGTTTTTTTTTGGCCAAAGCGAAAAACGGCTGAATTGGTAATTTGGCCAAAAAAGCACTCTTCCCTAACACGTAGTTTATCTGAAATGGTCGTTTGGTCGAAATGGTTGTTTGACAGAAAGGGTCATTTGCCCGAAAAAACGAACATAACCTTTTCGGAAAATAACCTTTTAGGACAGATGGCTTTTGGCCTAATGGTTTGTTCGGCCAAATGACACATTCGACCAAACACCTTTTGGCCTTGTGGCTACCTGTCGTTTGGCCGAAAGTTATTCGGCGAAAAGCCATTTATTCGAAGACCACTTGGTTGAATAACACGTTAGGCTGAAAATTATCTAGCCAAATTACATTAGGCTGAATTGTCCGAAAGGGTATTAGGTCGAAAATGGCTTGACCGAAAATGACATTTGGTCGAAAGCGACAAAGCTGGTAATTTGACCAAAAAAGTTGTTTGCCGTAACAGTTCATTTGACCGAAATGGTAGCTTTGCTGAAACGATCATTTGACCGAATAGTTCATTTGGCCGAGAATGTCGTTTGGTAGAAATAGTCGTTTGGCAGAAAGCCAATTGGCTCGAAAATATTTCGGCCAAACGGAATTTTCTGCCAAATGGCCTATTCGGCTGAACAGCTCTTTTTGGACAATTGACCAATTCAGCCGAATGCCCAATCTGGCCAAAAGACTCTTTCTGCCACACGACCATTTCGGCCAAACTGTTCGAACTGTTCGACCAAAGGACCTTTGCGGCAAAAAAATTTAAGACTAGATGGGCTTCAGCCAAATGGTTTGTTTGGTAAAACGACATATTAGCACAGAGAACATACATGTACATTAGGGTGGCTCAAATTAGTATGGGAAAAACTTTTTTCAATATTTTTGATGGGCCGCCCTCTTATTCGGCTCTATTTGATGCCCTGATGCTCTGGACAATATTTCAGCCAAATCAGTCAACGTTTGGGCGGTGCTAAACTCGTCGGAAGTTTATATGCAAAAATGTATGCAGAAACATCCTAAAACAGTGAACTTCAGTTGGACGGCACAACTTATGATACAGAACTATGATACTCATTCAGATCTTGAAGAATTTAATACAGAATGTTGTGCAGAAAACCGCGAGCAGATTAGAGTTTACCCGGCTAAGTTATTAGCATTTCTCTGAAGTGGGGTTTGTGTAAATTTCGTTTCTTTTACCTTTGAAAAGAAATAAATTCACCCCTACAACACTCCAGTAAAACGCTAATATCTTTGTCTAATAAACTCTAATCTTCTCGCGGTTTTCAGCATAACATTCTGTATTTAATTCTACAAGAACTGAATGAGTATCATGATTCTTGATCGTAAACTGTGCCGTCCAACTGAAAATCACTGTTTTTGGATGTTTCTGCATACATTTTCCCATATAAATTTCCAACGAGTTTAGCACCGCGCAAACGTTGACCGATTTGGCTGAAATTTTGTCCAGAGCATCAGGGCATCAAATAGAGCCGAATAAGAGGGCGGCCCATCAAAACATTAGAAAAAGTGTTTTTTGAGCCACCTTAATGTACGTTCATACAAAATTTTGTTGAAATCGTGCGTCAAACATGAATACTAGAGCTAAAAAGTAAAATACTAATAATAATAGAACAAAACCTGACAAAGCCGTCATTACCCCTATCTTAAAATCTTAAAATCATAAATATCTTAGAAATATAGATATCTTAAAATCTTGAATACAGCCATTATGATTTTATGGATCGATGATTTCTTTGGTTTTCTGAAGCATGGTATTGATTAAAATTTGATTCGAAATCGCGTTTGATTTCGATGAAAGATAGCGATTTTCTGGTGATGCTTTTTGAACTTGAAGATTCGTTTAAAAAAAATCATATTTGGCTATGCCTAGAAATTTGAATTTATGGACATAGGGAGAGTAAATCTTGAACAAAGACGAGCTCAGTGGTTTAGTGGCTACCGCTTCTGCCATATTAGCAGGAGGTCGTGGGTTCAATTCCAGGCTCGTCTCTTTCCTACTTTGTATATCTATCTTAGTTCTTTCTGTGTTTCACGTTCTACCAAAATGATTCCTAGTAATATAACATTCCACATAATCCCAAAATCTCTCGTGGCACCTATGAGAGGTCGTAGAGTTCTCTGCATCTTTCTTAAGTAGGCGTTCAACTAATCATCTTTTCTCTTCCTCAGCATTCGCAAGGACGTGGCCAGGACAGGTCTCGACTGTTGGAGAGTGCATTGCTTCCATTGAGGAGATAATGATTAGTCCCAAATCAATATCTGTGGTAACGGATGAAAGTGATGCTACTCTCATACAATAGTCTAGGTTTGTGCCACCAACGAATTTGTGCGAATTGCTCAATGCTAATGCTAATGCTAATGCTAATAGGGAGAGTAAATCTTGAACAAAATATGGTCAAATATGAAACACATTGAAATAGAGAGATGACAAGATTGGCAGGTTATCGATATGAGCATGAGCATGAGCATGAGCATGATGACCGTGCATTTCGTAGTTGCTACTCCGTGATCGACCAGAACAATCGCAATTGCACAGGGAACCAATGGATGGAAGCATGGGATTTGCTCTCCAACCTCAATGTGCACAGTCCGAGAGCTCTAGTATTTTGGATGATCGATAACGGCGCTGGCCACGTCCTCACGGTCATCGGGGATGGGAAGGAATTGATGATGCAGTCACTCGCCCACTGCAAGCCGAGAACACCTCTGCACTCGCCACGAGTTCCTGCGGAATTTTATTGGAATCTGGGGGTTAGGTTTTATGGCAGAGGTTCGTCTTGGTTAACGGGTTGCCAATGTGATAGTAATGAAAAGGTGGTGTATATTCTAATTGGATGCCGAAACGAGTTTTTTTGCTCATTTCGATTTCTAACAGTTTCCTGTTAGAACTATCAAGTTGTAGATATAGGGACAGAAGATGGAAACGGTGTGAAAGCCCATTTCCAGTTCTAGCGATTGCTAGAACATGAGAATTATATGAAAAGATGCAAAGTAGGAGGAATGGAACGGGCCTGGGATTGAACCCATGACCTCCTGCGTATGAGGCAGAAGCGGTAGCCTTATGACCACCAAGCCCAAGATTGGGAGGTTATCGATATGTGTAGAAAGCCAAAATGTATATTGAAGAGACCGAGAAAACCATCGAAATATGGAACATAGAGCTCTATATCTATAGTCGACTGTATGTCTAAACAAGGATTGTGCCGATTTTTTAATTGGAGTTTGAGTCATTTGTTATTCATTACGAGCTGCAATAGAAAAAAATAGCAAAATACCTTCATGTTCAATTAAATTTAACGATTTGCGATTCTGTCACCCTCACCCGTAAGGGAAGATCCATAAAGTACGTCACGCAAAAATTGGCGATTTTGAACCCCCCTCCCCCCCTCGTCACACTTTTTGTATGAAATCTCTAAAAATTTTGTATGAGTCGTCACGCTGCTCGAAACCCCCCCTCCCCCCTAGGAGCGTGACGTACTTTGTGGATGGACCCTAAGATTTTCGTTCAATCCGTTAAGGCAAAACAAACAACCATGCGTTCACCATTATTTTACATGCAATAAAATCATTTTACACCACCATTTGTCTTTCGGGCGTTAGAAAGTCACAAAAGCCTTGTTGTTTTGAATACTAGATCATTGTACAATGTAGTAAATTTTGCATCTGCACTTTGAAATGATTCGGTTTATTTTACTAACAACAACAAAAAACAAACGAAACAGCTTAAACGGCAGCCCGCATTTTGAACTGTTCTCCCCTAAATTTTTGTCATATAATAAAATGCTCGATGTCCAACATTTGCCTCGTAAAAAAACGAGTATCACTTTATGTTGCTAAATTATAATACTTTTCAAAAATCTAGTATAAGTTATTGTAACTAGAATTGGTGCCAATTTGTTTTCTTCAATTATCCTCATTCACTCACCTCATGTTTTTAACATTTAGTTATTGAATAGCTCACGGATTAATATTCCACATTTCCCTTTTACTTTTCATATCATGTTTCTGAAAAGCGTCATGCATATGACAATAACACTTGTATTGACTTTCTAAATTGAATCTTTGGACAGCCACCTGCCAAACCTTAACAAAACCAACTAAATATAAATCGAACATACGACTCATTCGAGTGCACGCTCGCTTTCCATCACGCCACATAAAATAAACCAAATATGAGCAGCGGCAATCAAAGTGCACACCGTATTAGCACCCTGACACTCGATCAAAGGCTTATCGGTGTCATAACTGTCGGGATAAGCTGCCTCTCGGAAATGCATCCCGACTTCCCTGTCTCCGAAATGCGATCGTCCGAACACTGCGACATAATGACGGCAATTAGACTCGGAAAAATATTACATTTTAAAACGAGTTGCAGCCAAAACGGAAAGCATTCGATAAAAATTAATACCAAATTAAAAATCCACCCCGAACCGAACAAACCGAACCCAGCCATCGCCGACGAATGCTTTTATCGGATTTTGACCATTTCGACTGCGGCTTAACAACGGGCTGGCTTTCGATGCGGCATTACTGCATCGACTTTTCACTTGTCTCTTGGCATTATTGTGTCCGATCGTCGCTCGAAGTAATCTCGGTACCATGCATCTGAATAGCAGCGAAACTCGAACACTTGAATTGGGAACCAGTGGAGGGAGAGCGCCCTTGCAACTGGGGCGGGTATCCAGTCTGCCCAATATAGGAAAATCGAAATAATTTAAAATCAAACAAAGCAAGAAAGGGAAATCTCAATTTGAACAAATAATATTGAGTGACGTAAGGGCAACCATTTCAGAAAAGTTACCGCTTGGTGTTGATGATGATGATGGGCGGAGTACTCCCTGTCACAAGGGCTTTGATACGATTATTGTGTAACTTTGTTGGTTTGTGAAACGGATTATATGAGGCAATCTCCTTTCCTTATTCAAATGTTTCAAGGAATGAAACAAACGGTTAATACGTCGGTCCCACCCCACCACATATTCTCGAATGCACGTCTTCCGTCGTCATAAAAAGTCATGATACACATTACAACCAGTTATTATTTTTCCAAACATTAAATTGATGTAGTATTTCCATTGATAATTGTTTGATGCCTTATGAAAATTCACGCTGTCATAGCCTCATGCAAATGCGCTTCAAGTACCTTAGTGGAAACTTCAATACCCTCCTCCTAACTTAAGACAGAGGCGGTAGGCTCAAATCGATAATACGGGTTAGGGTGATATCAATATTTTTGGACTTTCGTGAGCTACATGTATATAACTTGATAGTGTAATAATAAATACTGAGATTTCATAACACTCCACAGATTCAAAATATTTTCTGCATTAAAAGCTTCCGATTGGTTGTTGCTTGGCACAAGTTCGTGAGTTAAAACACTCGTCCGTTCCACAACCTAGTGCAATAAAAAGTGCTCTACTTTTGCACTTCAACGATTTAACAAAAAACACCTGCCTTCAACTTGAATCAATATTTCTACCTCAGGCTAATCCTGTCATCGCACTATGGAATGAAAGATGACCAATATTATGACAACTTTTGTCTTGCTAATTTCCAAATAAACAACATAATACCGTTCACCTGGGACATAAAACATATTTATGGAAAAGGATGAGTTGCATGAAGGCGGTTCACTTCACGAAATAAGTTGATGGATTACTAATACTGATAATGACATAGGTTATTGTGAGATAATCAAATGCGGCAGAAATACAAATTATGTCCTTATTGAATGAACATTCCTCTATAGTGCGCAAAGCTGGCCATTGGCTCTTGCTAACGGTGGCCTCTAACGATTTCTAATATAGCAAGTGTTCCACTGCCGCAAGCTGTCTCTTGGACAGAGGCTTGTTCAATTCGCATGCAGTATTTTTATTTCTCCGCTGATGGAGTCGATGTTGGTTGATGCTATAATGTTGTGAGATCACGACCCGCAGCAGCACAATTAAATGTTTCAATTTATTGACTACTTCCACTCTCGTTACCATTCCATTTCGGGGTGCTACACCCCAGCAAAACAGCAGCAGTCGTGGGTTAACCGATTCCGGCTGGACAGACCACGAGTAAAGAAACTGCACTCGGGTTTCTTTGCACTCCCCACCATTGAATTGTTGGTATTTTTTGTACTCTGTGTGTCTCACAAAAAGAATTTACCTCTCGAGATTATTACCGAAGCGTGGAAGTACGTATCGATTCAATAATAACATTGGAACGGAATATCCGATTGCCAAAAATAGTTTAAACCACTGCACCGCGCCCTTCCCGATGACCCTGTGTTAGCACCACAGGACCGCAGATTACACTCACTCGCCATTCGAAGGCAATTCTTTCCCGCCCATAACTGGGTCATTAGTAACTGAAAAGGAAATTCGGTACTTACTTTATCAGATTCACTTCGGCAATAACAATAAATGAAACTGCAACGGACAGTGTTCCTTAGCAGATCAGTTCCACCGGCGGCACTGGATTATTGGTAGCTGACGGTAGGTGAACAGCTTTTAGCGGCAACAAGAGAATGGAATTTAGCCAACGGAAGTTGCATTGCGTTGCCATATGCCATATAATTTTACGCATCATTGCAAGTGGGTGAATGCAAATGGCACACTGCTGCCGAAGCAGCCCAGGCTGTTTCTGCTGCGTACCTACGCAGAATGATCTCTATTCACCCGTTACCAGTTAGCGGATCGTAACAACAATAGCAAATTGGTAAATTTCTCAATCGACACACTAACGTCTTGTGTTTGGTAAGAAATCCAACTGGACGTGACAATGGCAATTTAGAAATTAAGTACCTTCTAATTAGTTCACCTTCTATTATATATGCATATTGGGGTTAAGAGGTTTAGTAGCAGAGTTTTAAGTCATGGTGTTGTAATAAACGGAATTGATGAAACCAAATATGCACTAATTTACAGTCTCGTTGTAATGCAACCGCGTAAACATAACGAAATTCGTATAAGGTAATTTTTAGCTCTATGACATCTAAGTTTAGGGTGCGGCTTATTGTTCAAATGTTTCCGAAACCTGGAATTCATGTTCAAACGCTTTTTTTATGGCAAAAAAGAGTAGCCTCAGAATTTCAGGCCAAAATATTGAAGTTTAGAGGTCGCGCAAAGGCCTTTAAGGTGATTTTTTGACCATCAAGTTTAGACTTTCATAAAAATAATCATAACTTTGGCAATTTTCATCCGATTTACAATGTATTGTAATTAATCTCTTCAGTATTAAATTTATGAAAACTTTGTGAAACATCACATTTCTTGAAATCAGCTCTTACCATCATAATATGCAGATTTTGATAAAAAAAATTTTTTTTTAAGGAAAATCTGTTTTACAAACGCTCTAACTTTGTTAAATATCAGCCGAATCCGGTACTATAAAAATAATAAAATTATGGCCTACTATGTGACGTCCGTGTTCAATAGAAAAATTGTTTTGCAGTATTTGGTCTGAAACATTACCAAATAATGCTTTTAGAAACTCAGTTTTAAGAAAAAATAGAATACAAATTTCTCTTTGATTTCATATAAAAATATCCGGATTCGGCTGATATTTGAACAAGTTAGAGCGTTTGTAAAACTGTTTTTCTTTAAAAAAGAAGAAATTTTTATCAAAATCTGCATATTACCCAAAATTTTCATAAATTTAATACTAAAGAGATTAATTACAATAGATTGTAAATCGGATGAAAATTGCCAAAGTTATGATTATTTTTATGAAAGTCTAAGCTTGATGGTCAAAAAACCACCTTAAATGCCTTTGCGCGACCTCTAAACTTCAATATTTTGGCCTGAAATTCTAAGGCTACTCTTTTTTTGCCATAAAAAGCGTTTGGGCACACGAATTCCATGTTTCGGAAACATTCGAAAAATAAGCCGCACCCTAATATATAGTTATTATATCTCCAAATTTTTGACATAATGAAGAATATGAATTGCTCTTTCAAATGCCGTGTAAACATATTTTTTGGTCTGCCCTTTTGAATAAAATGTAATTTTGAATGAAAAAAGAATATAACTTTTACTTTTACTAATATGTATAACTTTGTATAACTAAATTATTAGGAGCTGATTTGTGTATTTTTGGGTTTTTTGATCGAATCGCATCAGCCGAAACCCATATAAAAGTTTATTTAATCATCATACAATGTTCTGTGAAATTGTTCTGTAGCATACCAACTGCCGTGTTTGCAATTCTGAGGTCAATCGAGCAATCAGAACCAATTTCCAGATCGAATGAGTGACGGAGGTGTATTTTCCTATACATTTTGGCTGAAATCCCCATACAAACTTCAAATCAAATGCGCCAGCTTATGCAACAAGCGATTGAGCTGAAATTTTCAGAGATTGGTTTTCTCACCCAATGACACAATCCTGGGGGGTGCCCCGTGGAATTCGACAACTTTTTGTTTCCTGGGCCAGTCTAACGTATATGTTAAGCTTATGTGTTAATTATTTGACAGACTGAGGCACTTAACTGAATGGCAGTACAATCAAAACCATTTTTATGCGGTCGAAAAGGGATTGTACTTGGAAACTTTTGTTAACTGGAACCGAAAATAAACTTTCAAATTTGATTTTTGAAATTGACCGACATGATAGTTATTCTACATAAGGTCACAGATAGGTCGTCCAGTTATCCAAGAAATGGCTTAAGCTCTACAGTCAGGAACAAAGATCTGATAATACATCATGCAGTCAATAAAAGTGGGGTTGAATTGACAAATAATGTACATTATGGATCAGATGTTCATCAGTATGTGACAAGGAGAGCAAACGATTTGTGACTACCAAAATGACGATGACGAGAACAAAAAACTCATTATTTTACAAAGGATTTAGAATTTTCAATATGTGACCAGACAACATGAAATTCGAAACTAATCAGACAAGTTTTAAATGGAAATGTAAAGAATTCATAAGTAGCACCAAGTAGATATAAAAAAGATGATTGACATACGCGGGAGCCAAACAGAAATAAAAGAGAACTAACTCATCGAGAAGAACTACAGGCCATTTGGCCGAAAGGGTCGTTTGGCCGAATGCCGTTTGGCCGAATAGTTAAAAAAAGTTGACCTCAGTTTACGCGTAGTCCTTCTTCCTCATTCCTTCTTCTTTCTTCCTTTCTCCTCATTCCTTATCTTTCTTTCTTCTTTTTTCCATCCTCTATCTTCTTTCTTCCTTCTTCCTTCTTTATTTTTCCTTCTTCGTTCTTCCTTCTTCATTCTTCCTTCTTCTTTTTTCCTTCTTCCTTCTTACTTCTCCCTTCTTCCTTCTTTCTGCCTTCTTCGTCATTCTTTCCTCTTCTTTCTTCCTTAGTTTTTCTTTCTTACTTTTCCTTCTTCCTTCTTCTTTCTTCCTTCTTCCTTCTTCCTTGTTCCTTGTTCCTTCTTCCTTCTTCCTTCTTCCTCCTTCCTTCTTTCTTCTTCCTTCCTTCTTCTTCCTTCTTTCTTCTTCCTTCTTTCGTCTTCCTTTTTTCTTCTTCCTTCTTCCTTCTTTCGTCTTCCTTTTTTCTTCTTCCTTCTTCCTTTTTTCTTCTTCCTTCTTTCGTCTTCCTTTTTTCTTCTTTCTTCTTCCTTCTCCCTCCTTCTTCTTAATTCTTTCTTCTTTCTTCTACCATCTTTCTTCTTTCTTCTTCCTTCTTTCTTCTTTGTGCTTTCTTCGTCCTTCTTTCTTCTTCTTTCTTCCTTTTTCCTTCTTTCTCTTCCTTCTTCCTTTTTCCTTCTTCCTCTTCCTTCTTCCTTTTTCCTTCTTCCTTCGTCTTCCTTCGTCTTCCTTCCCTCTTCTTTCTTCCTTAGTTTTTCTTCCTTCCTCTTCCTTCTTCCACCTTCCTTCTTTCTTATTCCTTCTTCTTTCTTCCTTTTTCCTTCTACCTTCTTCCTTTCTTCTTCTTCCTTCTTCCTTTTTCTTTCTTCCTTCTTCCTTCTTCCTTCTTCCTTCTTTACTCTTCCTTCTTCCTTCTTCCTTCTTCCTTCTTTCGTCTTCGTTTTTCCTTCTTCCTTTTTTCTTCTTTCTTCTTCCTTCTTCCTTCTTCCATCTTCCTTCTTCCTTCTTCCTTCTTCCATCTTCCTTCTTCCTTCTTCCTTCTTCCATCTTCCTTCTTCCTTCCTTCTCCTCCCTTCTTCCTTCTTTCTTCTTCGTTCTTTTTTCTTCCTCACTTCTTCTTCTTCTTTCTACCTTTTTCCTTCTTCTTCTTCCTTCTTCCTTTTTTCTTCTTTCTTCCTTTTTCCTTCTTCCTTCTTCTTTCTTCGTTTTTTCTTCTTCGTTTTTTCTTCTTCATTCTTCCTTCTTCTTTCTTGCTTCTCACTTCTCGCTTCGTAAGAAAGTGTATTTCAACTATTCGGCCAAACGACATTCGGCCGAATGGCGTTCGGCCAATGACCCTTTCGGTCAAATGGCATTCGGCCAAACGACATTCGGCCAAATGACCCTAAACCCTTCAAATAAAGCATATGTGGTGGTGGTGGAGTTCAAAATAACTCCTACGGGATCAACAAGCAAGTATTTAAAAAAAATGCAGTAAATTAGATAATTCATTCTTGTGGATTCAACTTCTGAATCATACTGTTCAGAATACAAAAATATAATTTAGTTCAATTTATTCATGTACGAATTTTTCGAATCTAGTCTAGTCTACGCATACACAGCCAGTTTGTGAACGAATCCTGGAAAGTAATAGATTCGACTACATTTGTCACTTTTCGGGTAAATAGGGTAGTGAGGAATTAGTCCCGTCGTAGTTTGTTTGGTTTTCAAATCTAATTTAAAAACCAGCCAAACTATTGACTCTAAGTTGTAGGTAACATGCATTTTAGAGTTCCTACTTTCCATCCCGTACTTTTGGCGCAATGAACAAATCAAGGTTTATCAGGAATCGGTTATCAAAAGTACGATTCTATTTTGCTGAATATGATTATGACCCCCATTGGGGGCGCGGGCTGATCAATAGTGGATCGCGAAAGACAAACCTTGGTTCATACTTTTGTCACTATTTTATCTCACAAATCTATACCAGCTTTTAGATTAGGATCTAAATAATAATTGGATGGTTAAAAACATCAAACTTAACGAGGTCAATGGCTTTTCTTGTTATACGATATTTGGGCAAATAGAGTGAGGTCCAATACAATACAAATTTAAACTCCAAATTCAAATCAAATCCGAATCCAATCAAAATTCAATTCAAATTCAACCCAAATCTAATAAAATCTAAATCCAGTTTAAATAAAATCCAAATCCAGTTTGAATCCAATCCACATTCAATTCAAATCCAATCCAAATCAAATATAAATCTAATTCAAATCTACATCTGATTCAAATCCAATCTTAATTCAATCAGAATCCAATCCAAATTAAGTCAAAAATCTAATTCAAATGAAATCCGAATCTAATCCAAATCCAACCCAAATTCAATCCAAATCTCATCCAAATCCAAGCCACATCCAATTCAAATAGAAAAATGACGTGATTTTGGAAAATACAATGATGGGATATAGGGTAAAAGACCCAATAGTGGAGGCAATAAGCACCCGCTGTCACTATTTAATTGCTTACACCTGATCGATATTGCATTCAACTTACCCTTGAGGGTGTATCCAAGAGCTCATTAAGGTCACTCCTCACGGAATCCTAGTTATAAAGTGCACGCGATTTCGGGGGCACACTACTTGATACGGAAGCAACGCGAAACTGTCATTTTTATTCTTTCACGCATGTGTACCCCATTGTTTTCTTACGGGAATCGCAACTATAGGAACACTACTGCAACTATTAGTATTTGAGGATAATTTACCGCTTTCGAGGATATTCCTAAGCTGTTTTCGCCTGATTCGTATAATGACAGTTCACCTAAATGAAAAACAATGTGGGTTGCTACGTTAACGATGCTGCGTGCCTTCGCTAGGAATGGAGGACGATGGATTTTCCTCCGAAAATTGCTACAGAATTCATCCGGGATTTTCTGCAAACATTCCGCCAAGAGTTCTTGCGGTTAAATTTTTTTTTGAATTTGCTTGAGAACATTTGTTCTACAAAATTTGGCTGAGATTTTTCCAAACCTCCCAAAATACTCTTTCAGATCGTGCCAAAGTTTCTTCACTATTTTTTTCAGTGCATTCGGTAATGATGAAGGATGAAAGTTCTTACCGGAGCTTTAGAAGAAGTTCATCTTTGAATTCTTGCAAAAATTGCTTTGGAAAATCTTTCAAAATTTTCGAAAGATGTTCCATTAACATTCGTAAGGGCAAACATTTGACAATATTTGTGCTAATATTCAGACTTTTTCATAATAAATAAGCATCATTTGAGTTGAGTTAACTGCATCAAAATTCAATTACTCAGCACGTGTTAAATTTGCTCAAGGTACAAATCCATGCATTGGTGAACAAACAAACAGACCTTCAATCAATATATGTGCGAATGCTAATTCCTAAGAACACTGACTTGTTAATTAAGCCAGGTTCAAGTAGTGCAGAAATGCAGAACGTGGAAGAAAAAATACATGAAAAATTTATGTTGTGTATGGCGGACGCATGGTGCTTTACTCTTCATGAAAAGTCGACTAACTGGCCGTCATACTTTTTGAAATTCCCGTTTGGAGAATGAGGGCCCTCCTTAGCCTAGCAGTTCGATGCGCGGCTGTAAAGCAATAACACGCTGAGGGTGACTAGGTTCGATTCTTGGCGCCGGTCTAGGCAATTTTGGGTTTGCAAACTGTCTCGACTTCCCTGGGCATAAAGTATCACCGTGGTCGCCTCATGATATACGAATGCAAAAATGGTAACTTGGCTTATAAGCAGCGAGACGGCAATGTCCCAGTGGGAGATGTAATGACAACGAGAAGAAGAGTGTGGAGAATGTATGTCCAATATTTAATTATAAAATCAAATCATGTTTTTTTTTTCATGTTCATTTCATACAGAATATAGAAAAAATATTCACCCAAGTTTCCTTTTTAGCGAATGTGCTTTGTCTATTGATCGGAGCTCTGGCTCAGGACATTGATTGTTGCATACCATTCCATGCATTTTTTTCCGTAATAGCGACGCAAGATGCCAAATCTGGCCAAAACATTATGGATCAATTGTGTTATCTGAGGAAAGGGAACAGCTGTTTTTGCTGGCATTCCTGAAAATAAATTTCCTGATCCCGGTCGCGATGTAAATGTCGCCTTTTAAGGAGGAACAGATGAAAAGAACAGGAGCAACTGTTACAAGTGATATTTCATTGCAAACGTCGTTAGCCTAATGTGTTCGAAAATCACATATCCCCTTCTAGTTGCGGTTTAATATTCCTTTTTCAGGAAGTTGTTTCTAGTCTGTCTGGTCAACAAGGCAGGACTGCCCATGATCGCATAAATGTAACATTTGCATTTTGGTTGATTTCTAAATCGATTGGCAATCCTCCCTACAAACTCAATCATTTTCAATTAACCACAGATAAGCAAGATAGTAAAGCCTAATTCACTGTTGTGGGATTAGATGCAGTAAATTGAGCTTTCTGAACGATTCACAGGCTTTTTACTAAATGAACATAAATGCGAGTGTTACAAATATGCGATCATGGGCAGGGGAGTAGTGTTGATCTCCGCGATTTGTGAGCAAATTTTAACTCGTTCCTCTTCTTGCTCCGATGCCATTTGCATAGCTGAAGGTCTAATATCCGAATTGAGCAGTAGGCGTGATGTTACACATACTTCTTTAAAATAGGGGGGGGGCGAGTTTCTTTTTATTGGCATTAGTGCTACTGTTTATTGATCACTTCGAGTTGAGAAAATTTCAATCAAAAACAAACCCAACCACCTTCAATGTGGTCTTGCTTTGTTACTACGCATCTCACCGTAAGGCTAAAAAAGGTCCCTGAGTTTTTTTTTAATACACAAGGAATTGACAACTATTTCGGGAATACATCTAAAAGAAGCTGTGACACTTAGAGTTCGGAACAAACACGTACAAAACATAGAAAACGAATACGTTTGCATGGAGTTCCATAATATTTTCTCATAAACAAATTGTCAAAATCGTCTCAAACGTACACAATGCACATCGTGCTTCAGTAAATGCCACATGCTGTCCAATTTGCTTATGTATGTATCTTTGTGCATATAGGAGCTCAATGCAAAAGTGTGACAAACGAGGCGTTGTTTCAATTGCGGATGCGGAGATTCCCGGTGAGCAAACGGCAGCATCATCTCGTTCCAGTGCACTTGACTCGGCCAGTAGGTCTTTGTGGTAGGTAACAGCATCGCATCAGTCAACCGCCGCCGTCAGCGTTGTTCATTGTCTTACCTCCATATACTTCTATTTTGTTGATCCGCAGACTTTCAACGAAAGTGAATGTGGTGCGGCCGTAGATGGTGTTGGATTGGATGAAGTGCACCAGAAAACAAATTTAAATGGCCCTCGGCGGCCGTCCGTGTTGCGTTATGCTTGTTTTCGCTTCAAATCGTCCACAACTTCGAATAAAATATTAGTACCACTTCATAAAGTAGAAAATGTCACTTTTTCAGGACATCAAGAATTGCAAAATGATTTAGGATACATTATCGAAGTTACTTAACCCATAAAATAGTATTCCTTTCTCAAGGGTAGCTCTATATGATGTAAACATGGAGTTAATATCCGGAGTTGAAGCATACATCAACATTTTTCCCAAACCTTGATTGACTACCGCTTAATTTCGTCCCTTATCGTGCATTGAAATTTTCATATATATTAAAATAGTTTGTGTTTTCAATTTAACAAAATTTGTTTTATTTGAAAGTTTAAAGTGTTTCTTATTGTTGTTTATGTGTCCTTTCAATAGAAATTTTATTCGCGCGTGTTGATTTCGTTATCGCCGGTTCCTACTTTATAATTGCATGTTCATTCAGCTGCTTATTATCTTCAGCGCAGCGGCGGAGGCGCGATTGAACCTACATGGCCTCACGCGTTCGCTGTCAGTCGAGATATGGAAAAATATTTCCGTGAAGATTGGAGCCAACAAGCACAAGTTGACGGTGCTGTGCAATGCAGTGATGTAAGTGCGACGAAATTTTAATCGTGTCTAGATAGGCGTAATTATGTTTTCATTATGCACGAAAAAGGAACAGTGTTACTCTGGTTTGCGGCGGCGGCGGCGGCGGCAACCAGCAACAAGCAGAAAAGCAACTGATGAAAGTGAAAAGCGTGCGAAATTCGTTCAAATGGCGACATCAGACGCCGGCGACTTATTTTTGGCTGAATATGCAACGGATGAGTTCGTATGTTCATGAATAGATCTATGGACGTACTGTGTTTAAACCAATTTCCAGCTAATATGTCTACATAT